>NC_081844.1:44064429-44256929 GCF_963259705.1 Myotis daubentonii | reverse complement strand
GTTAGCCTGGTTCAGGATGGTATGTCCATATTGTAGTCCCCAGGATGGTTCACATTAACAATCCCAAGACTCGAGGGGTCCAGAGTCATCTGATAACTCATGTTGAGATGAAGACTTAACTATGGAAACTAGTGTAGGTGTGTGTGCATGGACACCTGTGTTCATGCAAACACACACACCACTGAAGCCTTGAAGGATGACTCTGCTTACCTTTGGGATATGTCGATATCACCCAAACAGATGAGATGAGGTCAGGTGACTAATCTTATCACTCATAAAACAGAGCAATAGAACTCTGAAACAGTTATCTCAAAAGGTATGTGTATTGATTTTGCATTTGCCACCTACTGATAGGATTGGCTGCTCCTGTTAATGTCATACTATAGATACCCTGAATGAAGCCATCCTTTGCAAGTATTCCTTTATTCTCTCCCACATCTTTTGGGACCCAGAAGTGGGGAGATGGTAGAAGTCTGGCATAGTAGACATACATGAAGGGTCCCACCTTTCCGTTTACTCTCCAATCTGATTCTCTCAGGAGTTTGGAAATACTGGACTTTATCATCTGTTAAAGGATAGATAGCATTGACGGGAAGGCATGCTTTCTCCTGGGTTGCTACCGTGGATCTGGCCTGAAGCTACACTTATTACTTTACCCTCTATGTTGTGACCCTTCATTTGAAAATCCAGACATTTTGACTGGGCAGTATGCTGGTTGGTTGTTATCACTCTGTTGTGCACTCAAAAGAAATGAAATCCAGCTACCAGAAATCACGGAGAATCTGGCTTCAATGTCTGGTGAGTACTCAGGGAGTGAGCCACGAAGCTATAATGCTTCAAGAAATACAGGTTTGCCAGAAACTTTAAAAGGCAGGGAATAAGAGCTGTACATGTCAACTGTCTTGCATTTGAATCCTTCCAGCAAGATTGTCACTCATGTTATCCTGGATTTATTCATACATCCTCATAAAGACTGACTTTTTCTACTACTACTTCATGATGCTTTATTTTCTTTGATAATAAATGAGGCAGGGGAAGATCTGTAGCTATTCTAGTATCTTTTAAAGACTCAACTCTGCTTCTAGATCTTACCATCTTCTTAACATACTTCATCAGGTAGTATCACCCTTTCCTGTGAATCAAACCAATGCAAACAATAGACTTCAGGTCTCTAAACTAAGTGCACCATGGTGGACAGATCACCACCTACATTGATGATAAGAATTTCCTAGATTTTGGAGAAATTTTGGGAGAATTTTGCAGACACTGATCACTCAGCCATTCCAAATTGTCTGGGGCCCCCTTCCAAATTCTCATGACTATCCTCTGACCCTGATGTGAAAAAAGCAAACTTCCTATAACATAGTGTCCATAGTCCTGCATAATAATAGACATGTTTCTTATTCCATATTATTAGGAGAGCATCCATTATTAATAACAATCTTCCTTTTCCTATTTACCACTTATTCCATTCTCTGGTGTCTTCTACAGGGAGTCACCAACTATCCTTGCAGCTTTCAAGGGTTAAGATGACAGGGAATGACAGAGTGGGCTATGATGCTCAGAGTTCACTATTTCAAGAAGGGCAATAGACTGAAAGGTAATGGGTAATTTATCCAAAAAGATTCACTTGCAGAATGGCTGCTATGAAAGGGATTTGGCCCCTTACAGAGGAAATTAATTTTGGAACTCCAACTTTCTCTATAGAAATCAGCAAAAGCGGATTGCTGCAGCTGATACTGGTAGAATGCAGATCAGGGCTGGCAGCAATTTGTCCATGTTACAGCACAGCTGCAACTACAGGACTTGGGCACCCCAGAAAAGGGTCTGGTATTATCCCAACCACGATTGCTGAAGTGGGAGAACAAATATGGAAGCCACGCTTCCTACATACCCCACAGATGTGAGGAGTATAGCGCTTCCAGCCAGTACAAAGCCAAGAGATTGCCACAATCATGCAGTTTATAAACCCCCCACAGCCCAAGAGCTAGTAATGTCCCTCTCCTAAATTCTGACACCCAGACCTGATAGATTCTAAATTTATTGCACTGTAATCATAAAACAGGGTCTTATAACATATACTTTGCTCTTTTGTAAAAGCAAAATGTAGTGGAAAAAAACATACTAGTACCTGCTACTGTTTCTGTTCTGAAAGGTTCCTCATGATTTTAGGTCATTCACTCTTCTTCAATTAAAAATTAATGTGCTGATATGCCATTTAGGATTTTTCATCTATTTTCACACAACAGTGTTACGTCTTGAGTTTCTTATATTGTCTTTATCAAACATTAGTTTTCATTGGTTTTTAAAATGACTTAGATATCTATCCCAATTTTCCAAACATATGGAAAAATCTGTAAGAGGGTAAACTTATGGTTTTGGTATTTTTTGCCCAAACTCTCTGAAACCACCATCTAGGCCTCATGACATTATTTTAAATTACTACTATAATTTATATATTGGTTATTAATATATTTACATTTTAGTAATTTATTTGGAATAGCATCTATTCCATCTGTGTTTAAAAGTATTAGCATATGTTGCTTCAAAATGTTTTGTCATGATTCTTTAAAATCTCTACTAAATATAAAATTTTGTCATTTTTCTTATTTCTAGTATTAATTACTTATGGCTTTCTTTTATTAACAAGTCTATCAGATTTGTATTTATTTTATTTGTATTTTAAGAGAGCTACATTTAATTTTATTCATCACTTCTTTTTCCTTTATTTGTTTGTTTTATATTTCATTAATATTTACCTGAATCTTTAGTTTTGCTTTCTTCCATTTTCTTTGAATTTACTAATTGTTTTTCATTTTCTAACTTCTTATTTTAAATGTTTGGTTCATTTATATTCAATGTGATTGGATTTCTACAAATGCTTTGAAGTTTATAAATTTTCCTCTAAATATTATTTGAAATTGTATCTTGCATGTTTTGGATAATCTTCCTGTTAATTTTCAATTCTAAATATTTCATAATTTCCATTGTATTTTCTTTAATGAAAGAATTAGAAGTGATTTATCTTTAAATTTTGCTCTATTTTAGATTTGATTTATATTTTATTACATCATAGTAATAGAACAAGGTTTTATGACCTGTATCTTTTGGAATTTTTTGAGTCTTTGTGGTTTTATATTGGTTCAATTAAAAACTAATGTTTAATGAAACTAAAAACGCTTGCTCTATTTGGGAAGAGTTGAGATTTTTATATACATACATACTCAAAATTTGTTAATTATTTCCTTCATATGTTTGCCAAGCTGGATGACTTTTTCTTTTTTATCTATTGATTTCAGAGTGAGAAGTGTTAAAACTCTTTCACTGTTATGGAGAATTGGCCAGTTTCTCCTTAAAATCTTGCCATTTTTGCTACATATTTGGGATCACGTTAAGTGTGGGAAAGTTTTGTGTGTTTTTTTACATCATATTCCTGGACTTCAAAGCCTAGATTGACTGAAAATTTTCAATGGGTTGAGGTTAGGTATCTATCTATATAAAAGGCTAATATGCAAAGTGTCCCCTAGGGAGTTTGACTGAGAGACCAGGAGTTTGATCACTCACTATGACGTACACTGACCACCAGGGGGCAGTGCGGAACAAGGGAAGGCCCTGCCTAGGGACCCTACCCATGCACAAATTTCATGCACTGGGCCTCTAGTATATTTATAAGTTCCTAAGTGAAGGTACTCAAGATTTATTTATTATAGCTAGAGTTTATTCCTTTCTCTATCTCTTTCTCTTTTTTCTTTCTCCCTAGATGGTCTCATCTATATACATAGTATTAAATATGATAAATGCACAGATACATAATTCAAACTTTTCCATTGCATTCTAGATAGGATGCAATCTTGACATTTCTCCTTGGATATTTCACAAGCATCTCAGGCTTAATATGTCCAAAACTGAACTATTGATGTTCATCTGTCCCCAAATCTCTACATTTCAGTTAAAGAGCATTTACAGATACCTAGATGCTCAAGAAAGAATTCTGAGGTTTCTTCTTCATTTGTCAATCTCCTTTGGCCATTGCCACCATTTAAGAGCAATTAATATTTATTCCTCTAAATTATGGTTCACATCTGTCCACATCTCTTCATTCACAATCCCATCAGACTATCCCAAATGAGAATAAATCTTCCTTTGAACCACTGTAATAACTTCATACTGACCTTAAACATTTTGAAAAATAAATACTTTATAATATAATGTTTTACATATTTAATCTTCTATGTATAATCCTCTGATAAATCCCCATTACAAAACCATTATTAAGGGTCAGGTCTTTCTTTCTCCTCCTTTTCAATCTTCAATCATGCCTTTTATTTTTTATTTACACTTTTGAAGCCAAAGGTTAGGTTTTCTGCATGAAACTTCTTTTTTCTCATCATCTTCTTCAACCTCTGCAACTTTTAGCCCTCAATCCCTTTCTATCTACATACCATTTGTTTAATGATAAATTTTTTCACACACGCCCCCATCATTACATCAGTTCTGTTTATGTAATGATCCTCCAGCACTCTGAACCTCTCCTTCATAAAAGTCTGTACTTGTTATTACTTATTCAGTACCTCGACCTCGAACTGTATGATCGAGGAGGGCAAGAATTCTGTTGTCCTAATTCAATACTCCATTTGCCATGTCCAGTAGAGGGCTTGCATACATTAGGTAATAAAAACAAGCAAACAAACAAATGGATGAATAAGCAATAAGTAGAGTTTACAAATGTGGAATGCATTATCTGAAGCTAATGAAGGGAATAACAGAGGCTTGAGGATTGTGGAAAGATCTAATGTCACAGTAGACAAAACTGTTAAGTTTCCTTGCAAGAAACAAATTTTATTTATACTACATGTTTGTATGTCTTTTTTATTTACATATATACACATATATTTAAAGTAGATAAAATTTTAATGTACTGTATTATATATAACTATTGTGTATATATTTTTACAAAGAGAGATAGAAAGATCGACAGAAGCAGAATGATATAGATGGGTGTGGGGAGAAAAAGAGGGAGAGAAGCTGACAAAATACAGCAGGAGATATCTGTCTACATATATTCATAGACTTTTTAAAACTACCATGAGGTAAACTAACTATGTATATTTATTATTACTTTTTTGTGAAACTAAATTTAACAAGTGTAAAAATTAAACGAAAAGATACAAGATTCTAAGACCTATTGACAGATCATTTTCCTGGAATTTTAACCTTTTCCCTTTCCATTAACATGTGATTGGACCCAAAATGAACACTGTATATTTTAACTTTCATCTTTAAATATTGTTGCTAATTTAGTAGGAAAACAGTACTACTTTATTCTTACTTTAAAATTTATATTTGTGATGAATTGGAGATTGAACATATTTTCATACTCATTAGAGATTCCTACTTCTTTTGAGAATTTTTTTCATTTTCTTTCTTTCGTTCTCTCTCTCTCTCTCTCTTTCTCTCTTTGGATGTTTATTATTTCTTAATGCTATTTAACAATTCTTTATTTATTAACATTACTTATATATTTTGTTTATACCAGTATACATTTTAAATCCCTTTCTAGTTTTCTGATAAACTTTGTTTCTACTGTGTATATATTTTTTATTTTATATATAAAATTATTTCTTTGATTCCATATTCCACTTTTGAGCTTAGAATGTGCATTCCTAGTTCAAGATTAAATATTCCTCTTTGTTTTCTTATAAATCTTTTAATATGCCTATTTATGCATTTATTTGACTTTTGTATCTTATCTAAAATAACACTTAAAAGCAATTACAATTTTGCTAAAACTAGGAACTTGAATGTTGATATGGATCAGCCAGCAAGGAGTCACATGTTCAAAATAGACTGAGAAAATGATGGCATCTGAGGTAAATATGAGTTCTTGAAGTATACCAAGGTAAAATAATGTGGTATTTATGACATAGGTAGCTTAAAGATTCAACTTAAAGCTGATCATTCTAAGTAAAGGAATTCTGTAGAGGTAAAAGTGGATTTATTACATCCATATCTTTGAACAACTCCCTACATTATTCTTTAGCTTATCTTTTTTCATTACTAAAATACATTTCTCAGCTTATCACTCACTTCTAGATGGTAGGCAGGTGAACAGGAAATAGAGAAACCTCTTCAGATATTGGTTGTAAGTATATATATAGAAAATGCACAGCTATTTTGAAAGATGATAAAAGTCACTTTAAAATTCAAGGACTAAAATGGATAGTTCAGAAATCCTCCAGGTGCCTTTGCTTGTACTTTACTTTAAGCTAGTTCTAGAGAATATGAAATTTAAACATACAATTGATATTTTTCCAAAAATTTATATAAAAAAGACTATCATTTTTTAAGACTAGAATTTCTACTAAAATTTCCTACTCACCTTCCCTCTCTCTCATGACCCCTTTATTTGCCAATTCTTCACAATGCTGTGAATTATTGTGACTGTCTTATTCAAAATGAAAAAAATATATATAACAGTTTATCTGGTAAGAGCAGATGTTAAGCTAGATTCAGTAATTATCACACAAAATGGAGCTATACATATATATGGCTTTATCAGGTAATACCAGGCACTGCATATTTATCCCTCAAGCCACAATGGCTTCATATTATAAATTTATGACTTCATGATATTCACTATACAGGATACTTCTAGCATTCTCAAGTGGGCAAATCCTACCTCTTTCTTTTTTTAGGAGTTATGATGGATATTTAAATATATGTGTTATATGTGTTTATGTATATATATGTATATGTATACACACACACACACACATATAATACATGGATATTACTTTTAGCATGTAAACCACAATTTATCAGAGGATGGTGATCCTATTTGAAAAAAAAAAGGCTCTTTAAAACTGCATAAGATTGAAGATATTTCTGCCAGAGAATCATTTGTGTTTGGAGGCTTACAAACATGCAAATTTAAAATGCCGAATGGAGGCACGTAGCACCTCTACATAAAATAAGAATGCTTGGCAATGACCTTGAGTCATGGCATTTTGAATATTTCATGCATTTTCCCTCAAGAACATCAACTTAGGTAAAACTTGTAGAATATTAAATGAAATCTGATAGGGTCTCTTCATATTTACAAGGAGCAGAATACTTTTGCTTCTTTAAGAATTTTTTTTTAATTCAAATACGGACACTTCTGCCTTTTAATGCCTAATTTTGGAATGCACTCTATAAAGACTGGCTGTTCTTAGGGTATGGAAGCAGACTTAGAAACGTGGGAGAAAACATTTTCACAGTGTCAAAGCATTCTTGGTACTGTCTGGGTGAATTAGGGTATAGCTTAGGGGAGATGACTATTGCTCATTCTACGTCTTCTATCCTTAGAATTCTGACTCTATCCCCGTTCCCTGCTTTCATATGACAATTTGATTTCCCGTGTTACTGAGAAACCTGAAGCAAGCAGCAACAAGCCTCCACAAGCTGTCACTGCTCATCCGAACACCCACCTGCTCGGTGCCCTTACTCTCTGCCTTCTCTTCTGTTGCTATGGAACTTAGATGACATTCCTTTCCACCCACGCAAGCAACTCTGTCCTCTGTCTCTTGCACCAAGTACTCTTTCTGATAATTTCTATCAACATACTGTTATTTCTGTCATGTTAAAAAGTCTTTCTTGACCCTATTTCTACACCAGCATCGACTTTTTCTTCTTCTTTTTCCATTTACAGAAAATGTCTGAGTTCTCCATAGCCACTATTTCCCAATGATTTCATTGCATTCTCTCCTGAAGCCACTCAGGTCAATTTTTTGCCCACGGTATCATAAAACGTTTTTTTTTTTTTTCTGGATTCTTTCTTTTTCTTTCATTTGGAGCACAGTACTATGTCTCCTCATTTTGTTTGAATTTCTGTTTTTTGTTTCCATTGATTAGATAAAATTGCCACCTCCCTTGAACTTGAAGAACTGGCCTTGTGTAGGCGTGATCTTTGTGTAGAGGAGAGCTCTGTGTAGGCTGATTGTACCTGGTGGCTTTGGTAGTCTTGCTGGCTGGAGATTGAAGAGGCATGGGTCATGGTTTCCCGAATGACCCACCCCAGAGGCACCCTGGCAGTCCAGCTGACCAGGGCAGGGTGCCCCCAGGTGCACAGCTGTGGTAGCGCCCTGGTGATCTAGCTAGCTGTGGCTGGAGCAGGCACTGGCTGAGTTGACCAAAGATGCACTTGCTGGCTTTGCACATTGGCTGCAGTCCTGGACCACGCTCCAACCCGCACTTGTCTAGGTTGAGATGGACTATAAACAATGGTACTCACCAGCACCTCTGATCCCTGAGAATTCTCACAGACCCTAGAGCAGCAGTTCTCAACCTGTGGGTCGTGACCCCTTTGACGGTCGAAAGACCCTTTCACAGGGGTCGCCTAAGACCATCCTGCATATCCGACATTTACATTACGATTCATAACAGTAGCAACATTACAGTTATGAAGTAGCAACAAAAATAATTTTATGGTTGGGTCACAACATGAGGAACTGTATTTAAAGGGCCAGAAGGTTGAGAACCACTGCCCTAGAGAGTTTCCATAGATCCCAGGGAGTTCCTGTGGTTCCCCACCCTTCTCTATGTAGTTTCTCTCTCTCAAGTTTATTGTGCAGATGTTCAATCAGCCCTCGGTTGTTATTCAGGAGAATTGCTGTGTATGTGGGTGTATATTTAGAGTTGCAAGGAAGGTGATTTAGGTCTTCCTACACTGCTATTTTGGACCAGTCTTTTGAACAGATTTTTAAAAACAGTTTTTGTTTACAATATCTAATTTCTGGTCTTGACCAAGGAGGGTTCTATTGATAACTCTTTTCCCCTATATATGAACCATATTTTCTTGTTTCTTTGCATACCTCATAGTTTTTGGTTGAAGAGTATACATTTTAATAGTTTGATTTGGCAACTCTGGATATCAGATTATATTTTTAAAGAGTCTCTCCAAGTATTTAGAAACATCTCTTTTCCCAGACTTTCCTCTCAATTTTTAGTTAGTCTATTATTTGCCCCAATGGTTTTCTATCACCTCAGGCAGCAGTAATTTAAAAATTTCCCTGTAAATAGTTTCCACACATGAAATCTAGCCCTTCACTCTGAGTTGCAGCTTTAGCACTGGGCAAGTTCTGAGTCAGGTGAAATAAAGACAAGCCTTTTAAGCCACCATACAGGTCAAACAAACAAACACATTAAAAAAAAAAAGATAAACTTCTTTGTGAATGAGGCCCATTCTACTCCTTATGATAATCTGAGCCATTATTTTTAAGGTTTCTACTAAGTTGGAAAAAAGAAGAGAGAAATGAGGTAATTAAAAATACCACAAATATTACTGTTCTTACCAAGTTGTTTTTTCTTGAGTAAGCACCATCCAGGTTACTGACAGCCTTTGGTTAATGTTCATCATTCCCAAATATTGATCCTAACAGCTTTTCCCAGTTTTTCTTTTTATTGCTTTTTCAGAGGCACAATTTCTGAATTCCTTACTCTACCCCTATATTGTTTTTTAATTCCTAACTTTTAAACCATAATTTAAATAGCTTAGAAATGATTATTGCTTTTAATGGTGTGTCTGAGAGGTCTATAGATTTTTGAAAAAGCATATTAAATATTAACATACTATATTTAAACTAAGCTGATATAAAGTCTCTCTCTTTTAAGGTTTTTAAAGGATACTTAATTTTCACTTTTCCACAAACATTTATATGCAGTATCTTTCATGGCACAGATATAGTCTATAGGATTTTCAGTTCTGTGAGAATTTACACACACACACACACACACACACACACACACAAAGAAATCTAGAAAAATCACTACAGGATCCTTCTTGGCTAGTTCTTTTGTGTTCAATATAACAATGAAATAGGAATAAGTATTGCCTATTTAAAAATGACCATTGAACAGGAGGAGCCATGTTCTTCTCTCGCCTCTGACGTACAATATGTAGCCACTTCCAAAGACATATGGATAAGTGAAAACAAAAATGACAAGCAGACAGGAGCTGGGCATGAAGATAAAGAGTAATTGGTTTGTCATATGTTGGCATTTTAGGCTTGAGGAAGAGGAAATATTTAGTTGGCAGAGACTGCAAATGGACAATTTCCAATTTGACACTAAAATGAACAATGAGCTTATTTTTCAAGGTGGCTGATGTTAAGCAAGAGGCAGAAACACTCTTGTAACACCGTTATGACTTTATGTAATTATGATACTTTAAGCAACTAGTGAACAGTATTTCAAGCAGAAACCAATAACAAATCCATTGCATTAAAAATTGCTCTAAAATGCTAATACTTTTATTCCCGCTGTCAGTAGCAGAATGAATAAGTTTGAATAGGCACTACTGAATTCCCCCATTTAAATGAATGTAGCAAATAATTTAAATGCTCCATGGCTTTCTTTTTATTATTAAAAAGTCATCTAGATACATAGGCAATTTAATTATGTCAGCTCAAGCAGTGCACATTTTTATACCTTAAAAAAGAATAATTTACAGCATATATTTGTAAAATCACCTATTCATTGTTTGGAATAACAGTGTGATTTTATATTATTGTAAGCAGAGAATACTCTAAACTGATTAGATGGTCAAATATTACCTACACGATTAACACAAATCCTTTTAGATTATCTCTATCAATTGCCATGTGTCAGAAAATAAAAGCTCTATAAAATTATTTATGCTATCAGAATAATAGAATACTGAACCCATATATACCCACCAATAAGACATCATTAAGATCGAAGAACCGAAGTAGGGAATATTTAATAGAAATTTATTACTTTCTACAAAATGTTTTTCTATTTTTTTAAAAAATTCCCCTATGAGAAGAGTATTAAGTAAGTACTATCCTTAGCCAATGTTTATTTATAAGGTGGTGGGGGAAAAATGTTATGTTAAAAGGAATAACTAAATGCTCTGTTTTCCATATATTATTACGGAGAAATCTGTGTAATGCAAATGAAACATGCTCTGCTTCAGAGTCCATATTCGGGGCAATCAGAAGTCTCATTGCTGTTCTGTAATGCCAGGCAGCCAAGTTGGGTTGACCAGTATTCTCCAATGCTCTCCATGCTTCTCCCCCAGTTCTGAATTATCTGCAAGACATAAATGTACCTATATAATGTGAACTACATAGACTGAATGTCTACTCATGAATACTTTAAATTTTGAAACCACTGCCGTCATGTATATTTGTGATCAAGAAAATTTAAAATATGAGCTTTTAAAACAGATTCCTTTGCAAAAATAAGACTCCATGGATGTTAGGAAAAAGTAAGGCAAAGATAAAGAGAGAAACTGATTATTTGCACATTTATCATAGACAAGGCAATATTCTGGATATTTTGAATGAAATACAAATATGACATTTGTGCTGTCTGTGGCACTTACCCTCTGAAAAAAAGTGGAAATTCTGCAAAGAAAGCAGGCATGTTTCCGCCTCAAAAATAGTTCAAATTTGTTTGAAGCACAGATTTCTGGACAACAGTAGGAGTCAAAGGTAAAATCCATCACACGTATTACAGTTACTCTCTCGGCACACTGCAATACTATTAGAGTACTTCCTCTTTTCCCATCAATGCAGATACAACTGCTGTAGTCTCACATATTTTTTTAAAAAATATTATAATATTAGAATCAGTTATTAAAAAATGTGAACTTTTTCTTAGAACCGATTGAAGTGGCTGCAAAGCAAGACTTGTAACGAATTGTGGTTTGCGGCATTGGGGCAAAAAGCATCTAATCGATGTTAGGATGTCAACTCTGGATACTGTTCTACTGTTCACATTCGAGATAGAACACTTCCTACTTTTCATTCCTATTGTGAGAGTTACAATTTACATCAGTGTGTGAACATGACAGTTATATATTTTTAAATAAACATTTCTGATAATTACTCCACTGTATAAAGTTAAACAAATGTTTTCACTACATTATTTATATGATTTTCCAGCCCTAAGAGTGTCTATTATTAGCTCTTAAAAGGTGAAAAGCATCTTACATCAGTCAAAACATTATTGAAACTTGAAGTTGGAAGAAATATGAAGATCACCTGCTCCACATCTTTATTTTTACCAGAAGTCAATTTAGATTTTCACAAGGTCAGAATATGTTCATGATAGGTTAGAACCAGAACTTCATTTTCCTCACTGTAAGTCCAGTGGTCTTTTGAATTTACTATGGCATTCTACGTATTTTTAAATACCTTATGTATAAAATGTATAGAAAAGTACACAGTTCAACATATATTCACCTAGTGAGCACACCCATGTAATAACCACCAAATATGTTAAACTTCATGTACCTCCCAGTTACAACTCACTATTTACCATAGAGCTAAAGCCTATCCTGATATCTGCCACCAAAAAAGAGGTGCCCCTCCCCCTATATTATCCAAGTAAAAACATAGAGCATATATTCGTTTGTCTCTGGTTTCTTTTACTCAATGCCACATTGTGAGACTCTCGCATGCTTTTTTTGCATATAGCATTTATTTGTCATTGTCATATAGTTAAGGATGTTCTCTCTTGCATAGTTCTGATATGTTCAACATTTCCCCCACTGTTTAGTTAAATTAAAATAGTCCACCAAAAACATGATTCAAATTTCATTTTCCATGTATATTAAATGTGAGCATTTACATAAAGGAGAAACTTCACTGCTAGCTTTTCAGTCCACAAATCGTTATGTAAATAGCGGGTTGCATCATGGGCCCTGACCATTCATGTCCTTTAAAAGCCTGTCAGTGGTTGGTCCTGTGCATCTGCTACTCAGCTCATGCACAGAGGGAAAGTGCATAGTTGTGTGGCCTTCCTGACACACAGTGATAAACCCAAGTGACATTTTATAAAAAAGTATACACAAGAGAGGAAACTGTCCACCAAAGACAAAAGTGCAGCAAAGAAAAGTTGGAATGCTGGGAATGACATTGGCTATGATTAGAAGATTTTAAAATGGCAACAGCAAAGCAGTAATAGGAAAACACTTAGGCCTGCACAATGTTAAGGTCCAGACCATACTGAAAAAGTATAATGAATATAAAAAACCAAGTCTCTTTAACATATTTTATTTGAATTGCCTAGGAATGGGACGCTGCTTATGGTTGAAAGGGAGCATTTACTTGTTAGGCAGAATCATTTATCCCAAACACGTGACTGTCATAATCCCTGGAATTTGTGAACATGCACTTTATAACGCAAAGGCACTTTGCAGATGTGATTAAATCAAGGACCTTTCAAGAGGGAGCATGCCTTGGATTATCCAGGTATAAGTCCTTAAAGGTGGATAACCCTCCTGGATGTAGTCAGAGGGAGATGTGACTACAGAAGAATAATCATAGAAATGCAATGTTGCTGAGGAATAGGGCTATGTTAGCAGCTTGCAGAAGCTGAAAAAGGGAGGGAAACAGATACTCCCCTAGAGCTTCCAGAAAGAAACAGCCCTGAGTGGGGTACTGGCGAAAGAACAGATAGACCCATGGAGCAAAATAGAGTCTATAAATAGATCCCCATATACACAGTCAACTGGTCTTTGACAAAGGAGCAAAGACAATACAATAGACCAGAGATAGTGTCTTTAACAAATGGTGCTGGAACAACTGGACAGCCATATATTAAATATTAAACACAGTAAATATTAAAACTCTAATAAAGAGGGAATATGCTAATTGACCCTCACACCGTTGGAAAGATGGCGGTGCCCACAGCCAATAAGGAGGGAATATGCTAACTGACTGCCCTGCCCTCAAAGATGGCGGCGCCCAGTCCCCTCAGCCCCCCAGCTGCCCAGGTCTGGCCCAAGGCTCAGGTAACCAGGGCTGGCCGAGGCTTGCGCTGCTGGCAGTGGCAGCAGCAGAGGTGTGATGGGGCATTGCCTTCACCTGATCGCTGGGTCGCCTCCCGCCCCTGAGGGCTCCCAGACTGTGAGAGGGGGCAGGCCAGGCTGAGGGACACCCTCCTCCAGTGCATGAATTTTCATGCAATGGGCCTCTAGTGAAAAATAATTTAGACAGATACCTTATAGCCTTCACAAAAAATTACCTCAACATGCCTCATAGACCTATGTAAAATTTAAAATATATAACTCTTAAAAGGTAACAGGAGAAAACTAGATGAATGTGGGCATAGTAAAGCTTTTTTAGATGCAACACCAAAGATCCAATCCATGAAAAAAAAAAAAGATAATTTAACTTCATTAAAATTAAATATTCTACTCTGTGAAACACAGTATTAACTAAAGTATTAGAAGACAAGCCACAGACTAGGAGAAAATATTTTCAAAAGACACATCTGATAAAGGACTGTGATCCAAAATAGGTATGAAAAATCCCTTAAAATAAAAAAATAAGAAAACAGAATTAAAAAATGGATCAAAGATGTCCTCATGGAAAATAAGCATTTGGGAAGATGATCCGTATCATGTGTCATAAGGGTAGCTTTTCCGTAGGTGAATGGCTCTTTAGGAAAAGACAGGGATGTTTTTAACAGTCGAATCTTAATAAATACAGACAGGTCAATTGGGGGGTTAGCAAACAGGGATATGGCTTCATGTGTATGTGGACTCGTGTGGATCATGTTCAAGGACACAACACAGCTTGGCCTGGCACTGCAGTTGAGCAGAGAAACTAAAAGGGCACTTTAAGAGAGGTTTCTAGATCAATGAAGTATTTCAAAGAAGCAGCAAAATTTTACTAACATATTTTATAAATGTGTTACTTGTGCTTTTCAGTGGGTATTCAAAATAACTAAGTTCCACATGGGTTAAAGGGAGTCTGAGGGTGAAGTCACGGCTCTGAATTGTTAGCACCCTGCCTGGGATGGCTGTGACAATCCTGTTAAATGTCCTGTTGAATGCACTCAGACACAAAAGAGGAACTCCTATTTGGGGTTCATTTGTCAGGTTTTCAGTATCTGCATGTTTTTCATCATTATTATAATTTATTTAATTTTATAAACATTGCTGAAATAATTTTGCAATATTGAGGTTGGACTTTAAAAATGATCAAATACTCTAAGTACACACTTATACCTATATTTATACATATAAACCTTGTGAATATTTAATCACCTTATACAGCCCAGTATAGACTAGCCTATTCCTCTTTGTAATGTCTTAAACTTTTTCATGACTTTATTGAGACATATTTTATATAGAATATAATTTACCCATTTCAAGTGTACAATTCAATGATTTTTAGTAAATTTGCCATGTTGTGCAACTATCGTCATAAATGTAACGTCTTAAAATTTTTAGCAAAGCTGCTTCCTTAGTCTCCCGGTTGACCATTGGATGACTCCGAGACAAGGGCTGAGCGGGGAATGCAGTAAGTGGTAATTTGATTTCATATTACCAGCTTAGATTTTCTTATTGACATTGTTCAGTTCCCATCTTTATGAAATAAATATAATTGAAATGATTCTTGTCCAGCTTCTCCAGAGAGCTTTAAGTATCTTTCCTTCCCCTGTAAGATTGAAATCAGCAGTTGTTGTGGGCAACCTGTTTCTTAGGGAAGAAAATAATGAATTAATGTCCTTATTCATTGTTCACTCTCAATACACATCTTGCCGTTACACTCCGACCAAAAAAATGTCCCCTGCACTTTAGTACATGCTAGCCGTTGTAATTAGGAGTGTGTACTATTCTAGCACACAGTGACTGAAGGCTACCACATTTTATAGTTTTTAGCTGCCAAAATGGCATTGGAGTGAATTTTGTTTAGATTTACTGAAACTCCTATGAGGAACATTGAAATACGTTAAATAATAACTGAATTCATTTCTAAGAGAGCTGCAAATGCATCTTCAGATAGAACAATCTCTTTCTGCTCTCAGGGCTCTTATCTCCCTCTTCACCCTGCCAAATGGAGCTTAATGAAGACAGCATGACAACACACAGACCTCAGGAAGCTTTGCTTATACATAATGGGCTCCTAATCAGACAGACCACCCTAGTGTGTAAAATTAAATTAAACGAGTAGTCATTGCTGCCTGTATATTTTTTTCTGTGCTAAATTTACTTCATGTTTATTTTTCAAAAATTCAGTGAACATATCACATATAATTTATTTATATTGTATAGTCCTTTTCACACTTATTTTGGAAAGGCCTAAATGCATATCTCATTGTGTTACCTCACTTTTTAGAGCCCAGTTCTCTCTTTTAACTGTATTTTTTTTATTGTTGGCAGTATTACAGATGACTCCCATTTTCTCGCTTTCGCCCCCCTCAGTCCACCCTCGCCTCAGCCTAGGCCTTCCCCATGCTGTTGTCTGTGTCCATGGGTTATGCATGTATGTACTTTGGTTAATCTCTTCCTGTCCCTTCCCCCCAAACTCCTGCCACTGCCACTAAGATCTGTTATTTTATTCTAGGTGTCTGTACCTCTGGACCTGTTTTGTTCTTTAGATTCCATTTATAAGTGAGATCATGTCATATGTGTCTTTCTCTGGCTTATTTCACTTAGCATAGTAGCCTCCAGGTCCATCCATGCTGTCTCAAAGGCTAAGACATCCTTCTTTTTTATAGCCTCATAGTATTCCATGGTGTAAATGTAACACAGCTTTTTATCCACTTGTCTGTTGATGGGCACTTGGGCTGTTTGCAGATCTTAGCTATTATAAATAATGCTGCTATGAACATAGATGTGTATATATCCTTTCTGATTGGTGTTTCAGGATTCTTGGGATATATTTCCAGAAGTGGGATCACTGGGTCAAATGGTAGATCTATTTTTAATTTTTTGAGGAACCTCCTTGCTGATTTGCACAGTGGCTGTACCAGTCTGCAGTCCCACCAGCAGTGCACTAGGGTTCTCTTTTCTCCACATCTTCGTCAGCACTTATTGTTGGTGGTAGCCATTCTGGCAGGTGTGAGGTGATACCTCATTGTCATTTTAATTTGCATCTCTTTGATGATTAGTGACTTTGAGCATTTTTTTTCCTGTGTCTATTGGCCATCTGTATGTCTACTTTGAAGAAGTGTCTATTCAGGTCCTTTAACCATTTTTTTAAAAATATATTTTATTGATTTTAGAGAGAGTTAGAAACATCGATGAGAGAGAAACATCGATCGGCTGCCTCCTGCACACCTCCTACTGGGGTTGTGCCCTCAACCAAGGTACATGCCCTTGACTGGAATTGAACCTGGGACCTTTCAGTCCGCAGGCCGACGCTCTACCCACTGAGCCAAACCGGCTACAGCAATTTTTTAATCAGATTGTTTGTCTTCCTTGTGTTGAGGTGTATGAGTTCTTTGTATATTTTGGAAATTAAACCCATATCAGCTATATCATTGTTTAATATTCTCTTCTATGCAGTAGAAAAAACCAGTTTTCTTGAGGCCAATGTTACTGCTTCAAACTAATATTGGCATTATTCTCTATGTCCAAACTTGGCCCAGGTGACCAAGCATATTTGTATATATGCCAATGCATATTTAAAATGCAAAGGCTTTATTTGTATACTAGAGGCCCGATGCACAAAATTCGTGCAAGGGGCTTGGCCCTCACAGCCCCAGCTGCCTCGGCCAGCCCCCACGGCCCTGGCTGGCCCTTGCAGCCTCGGCTTCATCTGGAAGGACGTCTGGACGGTCATTCTGCTGTTCAGTTTAATTAGCATATTAGCTCTTTATTATAGAGGATAAAAACTGCATGTTCATATATATGATATTTATCTCTATATATTGCGATATGAAGGGTATTTACTGTGGTTTGCAATTGTTTTTCCTATTTAGCATTATATTTCCAGTCATCTAGAGAATACCATGCATATAATATATAGACAGTAGATACTTTTTGGAAAGACAAAGACATGTTGAAAGAAATAGGAATGTTCACTCCTTTTCACAATATTTGAGTTGCTTCAATCAATTTTAAACCAAGAGAAATATTGCAACTTCTATGAAAAAGCCTGTATTTGTGTACATGTGTACCCTTAGTTTAGATGTTTGTGGCAACTACCCCCGTGGCCTCACATGGTCCACCCTATTCCATGTGACCTTTTCAAAAAGTTCTCTTTTCCACTCTTATCAACTGAGTCCATCTTCCTAAGCCTCTTTTTTTTTTCTTCTGAGCGATTTTTCCTACCACTGTTGCTGCATTTTATCAGCTTTACAATGCTGTTACTTTTGCAAATAATGAAAGAATTGAGGAGATAAGAGTAAATTAGTTAAGGCAGGAATTAACAGGTTTGAAATATTAGTGCTTTGATTCTTACTATCTGACTTTGAATTCTAGAGTTATAATATGAGCTGTTCTGTCTTTCATGCTTTAAAATTCAGGAAAGAGTAAGAAGAGTATGATTATTCCATTTGTTTTTTCTCATAGAAGTCAAGACTTTATTTTTAGGACTCTAATTTTTTTTTCAGTTTAACATACAAAGTACTAAACTTTAATTAAAAAATGATAAATACTGAATATTTATAGAAAGACATCCTTTTTCCCCTGTGTGCTTTATGTACAATTTGGTTTATCTTCATTTCCTCATCTCAGATTGATTAGGGTACCTTTTAAATATTTCACTTAATTTAAAGTCACTTAAAATTTACAACAGTCTAATTAATTTCCAGTTGTCTTAAATATATAATGTTGATCTAATTGAAACTGTGGAATTAT
This sequence comes from Myotis daubentonii, assembly GCF_963259705.1. NCBI lineage: Eukaryota > Metazoa > Chordata > Mammalia > Chiroptera > Vespertilionidae > Myotis > Myotis daubentonii. Next base: position 44,238,325 of record NC_081844.1, on the reverse strand, counting down.
CTTACTAGTATTTGTCAAATTAGTATTTTTACCATATACTGTTTTAAATTTGGAGCTAAATAGCCTTAATTAAACCAATCCTTTATGATTAACTAGCTATTAAATTTGAAGCATGCTATATTTAATGTTACAGATGCAGGCCACAAAATTTTAGCTTATTGAATATGTGCCAAATATTATAATAAAAACATTACCATCTGAACAGTAATATTTTGCCTTGGCTTCGGAGATGCCTAATGATTTGATACTTGGTCAAATTTCTTGCATAATGAAATCAAGAAAACTACAGGAATATACTAGATCTAAGATAAAATGAGAGTCCAATTGTGGTTGCTACATATTGTATATTATAACCCAAACCTGCTGAGTATAATTCTGGAAAATATGTATTGTGTAGCCTATAATTGATGTAAACTGCAATTGTTGGGAAACATTTGACCACAGGATGGGACTTGTCACATACCCTTGAGGAGGTGGTTAGTAGTTAGTGAATTATAAGAGCAGCAGGAGCCCTAATCCCAGTGATACTTGGCCCTGATTCCTATGTAATTCGGGACCATGTGTTAGCTAAGATCTCTCTTAATTCTGTTTTTCAGGTCTCGACTACAACCATCTGACTGAATTTGTGTCCCCACCCCTCTCCACCACATCCACTCTCTACCACCCTCACGTGACCATCTAAGTCAGCGGTTCTCAACCTGTGGGTCGCGACCCCTTTGGGGGTCGTCTAAGACCATCGGAAAAACACATATATAATTACATACTGTTTTTGTGATTAATCACTATGCTTTAATTATGTTCAATTTGTAACAATGAAAATACATCCTGCATATCAGATATTTACATTATAATTCATAACAGTAACAAAATTACAGTTATGAAGTAGCCACGAAAATAATTTTATGGTTGGGTGTCACTGCAACATGAGGAACTGTATTAAAGGGTCGCGGCATTAGGAAGGTTGAGAACCACTGATCTAAATGCAAACTGATTTTGGCGAGAGGTCTCTTTCATATCAGGACTCCTCAGAGTTGAAATGGGGACCTTATGTGGAGAATTATTTGAGAGTGAGGTACAATTTTGTTCCGGAGTTTTCTTTCTTTTTAGTTACTGCTTCATTCCATATATTTTATTCTGCCTTACACACAAAAAAAAAAAAAGAAAAAAAAAAAGCATAGCAGAAACTCCTCTCTGGTAAGAGCTTTGCCCTTAGGATAAACTGGCTTAAAGACTGAGTGTGAGAAATTAAATGAATTAAAACATTGCCTATGAGCAAAATCATTTCCCTATAAGTTGAAAATCCTTTATAAAAGAAAACAAAGCCATTGATTTCACAATTGGAATAAATCTTAAATTTTACATGTAGGAGATAAGATATTTCACATTTGAGGGCAGAAATGTAAATCCATTTATTAATTATGTTGTTAATGTATTATTTTTATCATTATTATTAGGTACCATCAATTGAGAACAAATTAAATATGTGATGTTTTCCACATAATGCCCTCTTGAGTAGCTACTTTTATGCTCATTTCATACTTATTATTTATTCCTTGGTGATATTGACACACATTTTGCAACACTAAATGAGAATATTGATAAAATGGGATTAAACACTGTAGCCCAATTAACTCATATCCCCATTAAAAAAAAAACTACTTAAGATTGAAATCTTCAGACTTTGGGAAATAGATATATTACATTGATTATCTTGTTGCGTGTTTATGGACACAACACACCCTGTTTGTATGTGGGGATGGGTGGGGATGTGAGAGTGAGGGGCTCTCTTATAGAGAAGGAAAATTGTCAAAGTCCCTCACCCTAGAAAAGTTTAATCCTGGGACAGTAAATTATTACATGTTATAAAACTGTGAGGACAAACTCCATCCTCCCTCTGGGATGGACTCTGAGGACCGAGGCACTTTATAAGTTGTGAGCTGGTAACTTGTGTTTTGGGAGGTGGGCAGGAGCACTGGAGGGGACAGTTCAATAAGAGCCCTGATATGGATAGACCTGTGCAATATTTGGAAATTATTACAGTGTTGTCATACTTTTCATTTTAATCCAATCCTAAGGATTAAAAATGATTTTGTCTATGGTCTTTGCAGTGCTGTGAAGAATGAAAGAGAAAGGATTTGCTCAACATCAGATAAAGTAGATGAGGAGAAACTATTTTCTGTCTTCAAGTCTAGGAAACTGGAATCAGCCAAGTGATGCTATCAGGAGCATTTGGACAGCTGACAGAGCATAGCAGCAGAAGGGGCCTTTTACTGAGCATGTTAATCAGAAACTTAGGGAACTAATTAGAAGGTGCTGAAATGACTCATTGAGAAAAGCTAACTTCTGGCAGTAAAGCTCCTTGAGAATGAGCAATTATAGTTTAGGTTATGTACAGATTAGGACAGCAAGACTCAGAGAAATTAGGTAATTTTCCCAAGGTCACAGATAATAAATTACAAAACTGGGATTAAAATGTAAATAATCTGCAGTATTTTAATATGCTGTCCACTCTAATATGCTCTCCAAAAGCTATGTGACAATAATTCAAAAATGGATGTTAATGGTACCAATGCAATTACTTATGTAGGTACTGGTATTATGTACTTTAGTCAAGACCATCTTTTATAAGGTGGGGGGAGCATGGGGAAATTAGTAGGCAGTCAGGGAAGATTCATAAATTACATAAACTCATTTTGCACTTTTGTCCACATTGGCTGGCTTGTATAATGGCTTTGAGCAAATCTATGGTTTTAATTGGCTCCATGATTAACTCAGTTTTGTAAAGGAGAAAACTAATAGAGAAGGGAAACAAATGTTCATCAATTTAGTTAAATTATTGTCAGAACTTTAAGACCACTTAAAGCAAAGATGTGCTCTTTGTCATAAATTAATCAGATTTATGAATTTTACCCCTACCGCCACTCACAAAGGTGATATTATGTAGAGGATAATTTATTCACACAGAAGAAACTATCATTTTAAGAAAAAGAGAAATGTCAGCAACTATAGTCTTATTTTCAATATTAAGCTCCTTATCACTGTACTTTAGCATTATTTTTATGTTGGAAAAGTCTGTTTTCACCCCTCATCTCACAAAGATATTGTTTCTTATGCATATTTTTGAAAGAAATGATATCCACCACAGAAACAGAACAAATCGGATGTAGTCAGTCCTCATTATTATTTACAGATTCCATGTTTGCAAATTTGCCAACTCATTGAAAATGATTTGTTACTCCAAAGTCAATACTTCCAGTGTTTTCCTGGCCTTTCCTGGACATGCCAAGTTGGTACATAAAAATAACCATCACAGGAATTGTATAAACACATTTCAATTTAAGATTATAATTTTAAATTCACTGGTCTAAAACAGTGGGTTTAGCCAGGGGTGATTTTTTCCCACAAAAGGGCACATTTGACAATGTCTGGAGACAGTTTTGGGTTGAGTTCAAATGCTACTAGCTACTAGTGATGACTGTAAAGGGAAAATATTTTTAAACAGTAGGTTATTGATCAAGGAAACAAAATAGTGAGCCCAAGCATGTGTCACCTATTGGAATGATATGCATATTACGAAGTGACCTTACAGATAAATAGAAGCAAGAGACTCTTCAATAAAATGAACAAAATGGCTGACATTTACAAAATAATAAAAATTGTAATCTTGCCTCTCACCATGAACCAAAAATTCTTGGGTATAAAAAGGAACTAAATATGAAAAACAAAAATTATAAAACTTTAGAAGAAAACATGGGGAAATAATTTATTATTTAGCAATAAGATGAGTCATTTTTAAAGAGGAAAATGGTTGGTCAATGCTACTAAATAAAACATTAGAAATGTTTGTATTCTACAAGACAACATCATGACATAAAAAGAAGAGTCATAGACAGGGGACCTAGTTATTTGGAAAAACACATGAGTCACAAAGGATTAGTCTCCAGAATCTATTAAAGAGCTTTTCGGAATCCATGAGAAAACGACAATCCAGTAGCCCAAGCTCCTGGATGGTATGCACAATGCCAATTAACAAACTGAAACAGATTCAGACATGATCAAGAGAATGCAATGCAAAATACTGAGATATCATTTCACAAAATTAAATTTATCCCCCCATATCTAGCACTAAATATTGGTATAATTGAGAAGCATGATGCTCTCTTAATTTGGTTGCTTAGTTTATTGATTTAACTTTTCTCTCTCTCTCTCTTTTTTTTTATACGAGAATTGCCAGTGTGTAACAAACAAGAGAAGGAGTCAATGACACTTGGATTTGATGCTGTGATGTTTATGTGCACTGGCATCAAGCTAAGCTTTGCCTCCCAAATACTACTTTATATATTTATTTTTAAAATAACTTTTTAGTTTTCAATTACAGTTGACATACAGAATTATATTAGTTTCAGGTGTACAGCTAAGTGACATAGTGATTAGACACATGTCTAACTTGCAAAGTGATCACCCCAGCTCAGTTGGTTGGAACATTGTCCTATACACCAAAAGGTGGCGAGTTCAATTCCCTGTCAGGGCACATGCCTAGGTTGTGGGTTTGATCTGTGTTCAGTGCTGCCCACTTATTCCTCACAACTTTTAACTCTTTTCTATATTGCTGGGGAAGGGGGACTCTCCTAGTTGCTCCCATTCTTGCCCATTATTTTAAAGGTAAAGTATTTTTAACTCACTTTTGAAACGTTTCAGTAGATTGTGATGGACTGGAGGGCCCCACAAAGCTAGCCCTACTCTTTCCCATCAATCGCGTTTTCTAATCTCTGTCCCTACATGTTCTGCTGCATCATACTGTCCTTGAACAGGCCCAGCTCATCCCACAACAGGGCTTTCTACTTGCTGTGCAGGCGCATTCTCCCTCCTAATATTTGTCCCTCTTTTCCTTAGGTCTCTACACAAATGTCTTTTCCTCAGAAAGTCTTTTCCTACCCACGTCACTCAATAGTTAATCAGTTTAGTTTTCACACTGTGCTTTATGCCAACGGAAATGATATCACCTTTTTATGAATGATTTATGTATTGTCTGTTTTCCCCGATAAAATCTAAGTCTCATGAGGGGCAAGACTCGGGCTTCCTTAGTCACAGTGAGCAGAACTTTGCCCAGTGCATGCTAAGCATTTGTTACATATATTTTTTTGAAATAACAAACAAAATTGCCTTAATTTAGATACTAATAAGGGTGTGGCAAATAATTTATGGCATTTAGTAAAAAAAAAATTAAACTATATTTTAAGGATTTACTGGAAAACAAAATTGTTAGAATAACCCTATTTTGAAAAGCAGCCTTTGCACTTCAGATTGCAAATTTCAAACTGAGTAAAATCTGTCTTGTTATTGCTGCTGCATTTGATGGGACTTTTGACCAATTCTGAGAACCACTGATTCAGAGTGTAGTTTAACTATAGTTGCTTTGTGTGTGACCAATGTATCCCTTGGCAGTGAATCATCCACACTAGGCCAAGCCACCTATTGCTGCAAGAGCACAATCATTTCATTCTGTTACTATAATCACATTATTCCAAAGCTTGGCAGTCATGGATAACTATATCAAAAGATTGACAATTTTCTGTAATGGTGATATTGTAGACCAGTCTGTCAAATAGCCAGCCACCTGTCTTTTTCCAATAGGAATTTGTAATTTTGGGACTGGTCAAGAGATAAATACAGAATAGTGAGATCCATTTAAAAAAATTAATTGATGTGTTCTTTTTAAATAAGAGTACTAGCTAATCAATTTATTTCAGATTTATTATAATCTACTTATAGGTTGATTTAAGTCTGTAGCTCAAAACCGTCATTTCTAATTACTTCCTTATCACAAAGTTAATAGTGAATTTAATTTTGTATTGCCTTCTTTTACAAAGCTTGTGCATAGTGATGATAAATTCAAAATGTCACTTGAAAAAGGCTGAATAATGGAAGAAAAGAGGGGGGTCATTAATTGAACACACTAGCCATCTCTAAGTGAGATGCAGGGCTATTTCTAATCCTTGGCCAAACCAACCTTTGGCCGTGTCTTTTATATCTACCCCAACCTTAAAAAGAGGAAATCAGGAAAAATGAAACAGCATGACAGTTTTGAAAGAGAAAACGTAAGAAAAGTTATACATATTTTAGAAGTTTCTACGGCAGATAGTCCCATCTATTTGCCTTGGAATGGGAGGGAGATATAATGGTTTAATAGCCGTAAGTGATTGGTAAATCAAATGTTTTCTCTAAATGTATATTGGTTTATAGATTATTATTAACATTAAAATTATTATAAAGACTCATTTAAGACATTTTTTAAATCATGAGAACTATTATTATGATCAACCCATTTTTTAATACTGAAAGTACCTTTATTCTACTACTTTGCTGAATTGATTGTGCTTGGTTAGAAAGTTTATGAAGCATGCAGACCAATTCACTTAAATGAATGTGTTGGTTCTTATGACTTGAGATTTTAATTCTTGAGATTGATGTTTTGAGGACTAGAAAACATTGGTGGTTTCTATAATGCAGCTTTGTTTTTCACAGTAATAAATTACCATTAATTTAGAATTGTGACAAACTTAATCTGCTGCAAAAGCCAGGTCATAGAGATATGATTTAAATGATTATTTACCTCATTCCTTTGTTGCTGTGAATGACATTTACTTGTTTTCTTTTTTTAAAAAAATTGAGTCAATGTCTCAGTTATTGATTATTGTAAGTAACAGTATTTTATGCTTACATTACTTGGTGACTTGAATAATATGCAGTTTATTCTATCATGAATTTTAAGTGCCAATCTAAATAGAACTAACTACCTTTATATATGAATGATTAGTATAAATATATTTGCTCAAGTTTAGGGTAAACAAATAATACAACTTGTGGCTAGAAGAATCATTTCACAGCTTCTTTAAAATTTTTGTTTAATAGTAAATAAAAATACAAGATAATTTTATTGTGTATATGAAAATCACAAATACTTTTTATTAGCAGCTTTATGCTTTATATAAACCATCCAAGTTTTAAAGTTGAGAGTAAAATTATTATACCATGATGATTTATTCCAAAACGAAAAAGAAAATTTTTATCATTTTTGGACTTCAGATGTCTTGAATATATATAATGACCTCAGACTATTGCAGAATGACTTTTGTGGACAAACCTTAATTTATTGCCTTTTTCAAATTCTTTAACCCACTGTCGTATATCAACTAGATTAAGGATTTTTACCAGGCACCTAACAAATAAAAGAAAAATCTTGCATTGGCTACACAGATAAAAAGGAGATTACTGAAATGAAAATAATTGTCTAGTTCTCTTTACTTCTTATTGATTGGTCTAGAAAAGAATAGCTTCTTACCAAAAAAGGTGTGTCTTAGGCTGCCTTGCTGCTAATGGCTTCTGGTGAAACATGGCTCAACTCTGTGAGTGCCTGGGCAAGAGGGAGAAGTTAGTATCTGGAATTCTTTCTAAGGGGTGCTTGTAGTACCAGCCACAGCAACCTCAGTCTTAGCAATTCTAGAGGTAGTTGCTACTGTTATCTCTAATCGCTTGAGAAATAGTGAATTGGTTCTGGGTGGGGCAGCATTGGCTAGGAGTTAATAATTTGGGGGCTAGGTAATTAGTACAGTAGAATTCCTTATACGTTTGGGTCTATAAAAATTCTCTAGAGTATTCAGAGGGAGTGTGGGAAGAGATCAACCAGTGAACTTGTTTGCGTATATGCATAACCCGTGGACACAAACAATGGGATGGGAGAGGTTAGTGGGAGAAAAGCAGGACCTATGTAATACTTTCAACAATAAAGATTAAAAGAAAAAAAGTTCTATAGAATAAAATTTTCAGAAACATAAGAATTTTCTTAAAAATACAATTCATTGTGCTGTTTCATAATGTATGGCAGCCAGTCTCCAATTTATTCTATTTTGTACTCCACTAAGGGAGAAATATAACTGTACAATATCTGTTTTGAAAATTTGTTGAGATTTATATATTTTAATGATTCAAAGATGTTTAAACAGTATAAATGAATATAGAGATAGTCCTTATCTCTAGGGCAATGTGTTAAGTGCCCGGGGAACTGTTTTACTGTTTCTTGGATACCCCGTAGGAGAAGGATGAAAAAAAATTCTTATTCTCTGGTTATCAAGGGGCAGGAGGCAGTGGTTCCTCTCCCTTTCTGAAAGTGTCTCTTCAGGAATGTAAGGAACCTGAATCTTCCTTATTCTCAGGTAACTAAATAAAATGTATTCAGGAGCTAGAGAGTGGCTGTGTCTCACTTTATGCTAGCTAGAGATGTTCCCTGTTCTTGGCCTTTCTCCTTTTTGATATGTGACTATCCAGAAAGATAATGTTTTAGTCTCTCTGGCTCCCTCGGGTTTAGCCTAAAGACCTAATGTGAGCTATAGCCACTTGGTTCTCTCTGGAAGATAAGAGACGTTTTACTATCCCTTTGGATAAAAGTAATAAACTAGGCAAATGACTATGCATCTAATTCTAGTCTGTGATAAGAGAAGTATTTCTTGAGGGAATAAAAGTAAACATTCCCTATCTGTATATCATATACATTTCTGGAGGCCAGGGCTTCTGGAGGGAACACTGATAAATCCAGGAAGTTTTATCCTTTGTCTTGCTAATCGGTTTTAATAACCATTAGATCAAGCTATCATCTCTTGTTACTCTAGAATCTAAGCCCAATGAGAGCAGGGATTTTTGTCTTAACTTTAAACTGAATGAACACATTTTAACATTTTAGAATGTTTCTTTTGATTCCATTATTTAAATAGGTCAATTTGCCATTGTTTGGTAGATCAAAATTACCAAATTGTGGCAATTTCATATAGATTGACATCGTACTTAAAGCCAGTGATGTAGTCTAAGTCCTCCACTCCAATTTTGTACATGTTGATTTAATCTTTAATTTCCATGAGTTTTTTTTTTTTTCTGGTAAAAAAATAAATAAGAACTTTGAGATTGCGTACCACAATGACATTTTTAGATGGTTAATAAAAATATAACTAGTCAATAAAATTTTCATTTTAATTTTTCTACTCTAAAACTTGTATACTTGTGGCTAGTGGGGTCTAGACTTTTCTTCTTTGTTGGCTAAATTTTTTTTGTAGTTTATCCATATTCCTTTGGAAATAGATGGTTGATTGTAAAGTATTGTTTCGTTAGGTTTTTTGTTGACTTATATTTTCTACCTTGTGGATCCTATTAAGAATTTTCTCTTTATTCTTAGAGCCTTGAATTTCTATCAAGCTATATCAAATATTGTCCTTTAATATTAATTAAATGTTAGTAAATACTTAATATATTATTCAACATTGATAGTGTTAATACCATAATTTTATAAATATAAAAATAAATATTAATTACTACTATAACATTAAAATAACTATTAAAATAACACTATTACTATGATATTTATTAATAGTATTCATACTTGGCAACTAGGGAATGATCTCCACAATTTCTCTCCTGATTGATCATATTTATCATCATGTCTTTGGATCACATCTTAAGGATGATGACACTCAAATACTTGATCTAGATAAAACCACTTATCTGTGCTCCAGGGTAATATATGCAACTACTTATTTTAGTGCTTTCATTTCAGTGCTGTAAGTACTTCTGAAATTATTATGATTAAAATTGAACTCCTTCCCTTTCCAAAACTTTTCCATTTAAGTGCTGGAAGCACCATATCATCCAATCTTGTCAGCAACTCTGTCCCTTCTAACTCCAGGACACTCTCAGAGCCCTCCCTTCTTACCTCTCATCTGCATCATCACCCTCATCCAGGCCAGCATCGCCTGGACTTCTGGGTCAAACTCATCTTTCTGTTGCCACTCTTGCCTGTGAACAGGTGGTAGAAGGCATATGGAAAATATTTTTCCCAAGTAGTTTTGTTTGGACTTAATTAGTTCTTCTTAATCCAGTTCCACTCAACCATTTCTCGTTGTACAGTATAGTCATTGTCAGGGTAAAAGAGGAGTCATGAATTGTACTAGCACAGCCAAACAATGTGAAGAATAAAATTTTCTAATAAGTCAATGACCATGATGAACCACAACCAGTCGTAGGTTCCCTATTTCTAAAACCACAACCAGGACTAGGCCACTTAAAAAACTGCAGCAAGTTTTTAAAAACTTTGTTTCAGTCTTTTAAATATTATTCTTGGGTTTTATTCTCTCACTACCATTTTAATAGAAGCTTCATTATGGTAGTGCCATTGTGAATTATAATTTTATAACTCTGCACCTTATTTTTTCTTAGAGTTTGATGGTTTTTCAAACCAAATGTCATTTCTTAAATCAAAAATATAAAACAAATACCATATACAGAAGACAAAGTAAGAACAGAAAAAATAGAGCCTCTTTATAGACCACCATATATCCCTTCTTTCAAAAATGCAATTCAAATAACCTTCAACAAACTGGATAAAAACATTCAACTTTCACACAAGGTTATCATATTTTGGCATCTATAATAATAAAAGTGTAATATGCTAATTAGACAGGGCAGTCAACCGACTTTCTGGACATCCTTCCTGATGAAGCTGTGGGGGACCAGGCAGAGGGGTTAGGGATGATCAGGCAGGCAGGCAGGCAGGCAGAGGGGTTAGGGACGATCAGGCAGGCAGGCAGGCAGGCAGAGGGGTTAGGGACGATCAGGCAGGCAGGCAGGCAGAGGGGTTAGGGATGATCAGGCAGGCAGGCGAGCGATTAGGAGCCAGCTGCCCATATTGCAAGTGGGTGCATGCCAGGCTGAGGGACCTCCCCGCCCACACACGCGCACACACACACACACACACACACACACACACACACACCATGCACAAATTTTGTGCACCGGGCCTCTAGTTTTTTAATAAATAGCATATGTCAAAATGCATTTTTGAGAGCAGATTTTTGTGGATGACCTGCTGCTCTCTCACACTGCTGACATTATTGAAATAAACGCTCATATGATTTTAAAAAATGCATTTTTGTACTGATGATATTATAGATGATACAAGTTCATGAAATGTTATGAAAAAGTTTATTTAAATTACAAAATGTCATGAACAGCTTTAAGACTGTGAGAAGGAAGCTCATCAGCACATACTATGTGGACACCATGAGAAATACAACACCTGATATAAGTGACTAATAATCTTCCTCATAATCATACAGTTAAAGTATGCTGTAAATTTAATGAATTACTTCTCCATTATCATGGTTACTGAAGTTTTCAAATCCAATATACTTAGTTGCATACAAGTGAAATAGAAAAAGTCTAAAAAATGTTGCTGTGTAGATTTCTATATTATTATTGCAAATTGGCAAAAAAATAAAATTTCAGAGATGTTTAAATACTAAACTTAAAAAAAATTTTACATATTTGTAATAAACCTCAATAACAGCTTAAGTCACTCTAGATTTACAAGTTAGAATTAAATAAGAGAATGCTATTATTTGAGCATTTTATATTAATATATGTAATATATAATAAAATTCTGACTATATCCTTTAAAAATACTACAATAAATTTATAACAATTTGTTAAAATTATTTATAATAATGTTGTAGTAATTTTAAATGTTATAGCCAGAATTTTATATACATATGTGTGTGTGTGTGTGTGTGTATATATATATATATATATATATATATATATATATATATATATATATATATAGTGTTCCAAAAAATGTATACCCACTTTAAGAGCTGATAGCTCAATTTTGAAAGTGAAATGTATTTTAATAAACTTTGCCTTTATAATTATTCAAAGTGTGTGTATACATTTTTAGAGACTCACTCTCTCTCTCTCTCTCTCTCTCTCTCTCTCTCTCTCTCTATATATATATATATATATATATATATATATATATATATATATATAGCCTATGCCCCCTATTATGTCAGTAAAAGCCACATGGGGAGCAGTAATGACCCATTCCTCCTAATATATATATAGTTAAAATATACCTGAAAAAATGATTCTCTCTCTCAAATATAAATAACTTGAAAATTGTAAGTTAAATACATTTCTGATTCTAGTTACTCAATGTAAAGCACCAATTTTCTCCCTTCTTGATTGTGAAAGTGAGATGTAGCCTTTAAACATTTTTAGAGCCTCGCTTTGGTCTGTGTTTATTGTGAGGAAATTGAGTGATAGGATGTTTCAAGAACCTGCTCAGAGTCATTTTGATAGGGAATAAATGCTTGGTCAGTTTGACTCAAGAGCAAACAACCTTAGTTCCTCTACTCTGTTGCTTCTTCGTTACTAGTGGCTAAAATAGTTGTTGAGGCTATTATCCTCTTTTATGGTAAAATTTTGAGGATAAGTGTCCAATGCAAAACAATCATAACTTGAGTCCATATAGATATCGAGGAGGCCTTTACAAAATGGTGAACTTATCATATGCAAAATGATATAGTTTTTTATTTTGGGGGAGTTTTTTAAATTTTCTTGTGATGTTGTTTTTTAGAGAGAATAATTAACAATTTTTTAAATAGACAAGCCAAACACCGTAATGAATGTTGAAATTCTTAAAAAATAAATGAGGAAATAATGTGTTTTTCCCAAGTAATGCTCTCATATCACAAAAATATTTTGCAAATTCATATTTGACATTGCATCATAGTTTCCAATTTTTTTTTCTGTGTCAGTATATCAGACTTAAATATTAAAAACATTTCACACACACACACACACACACACACACACACACACAGTGGCCTGCAAATGACTGGGATTTAGCAATACCTAGGGCATTCTGTTTGGGGTGATAATAATTCCAGACATAATATATTAGTTACACTTTCACCTATTTCTCTAATAAATACAACTAAAAATCCTACAAATTATATATAAAACAAATATAAGAAGACTCTGAAATGTGGATAGGAGGCATGCTGTTTAGGGATTTGGAAACCAAGGGATGACACAGCAATGACTGCTGAGTTTCCCTGTTTTGCCTTATTTATCCCAGACTGGGTGTTGGAGAAGTCACTAACCTGGAAATGCCAACTGGCAAAAGCCAGAAGGCAGATGCAAAGCCAGCTCTCTCTAACTCAATCTCCAGGAAAATGGCAGCCAAGCAAGACAGAAAGAAAGCTTTTAGACAAGCACTACTCTACTCTGGTAAGTAGCACAGTAAAGATATTGTAGTTTCACTCCCAACACTGACAGCAAAGTCTGAGTGGGCGCTTTAGACTTCCATCCTTGCCAGGCTGTGACAAAACTCCAAACTGCCTACTCCTGGTGAATTGGAGTCAAAGAAGGCAAAATGGGAGTGGAAATCTAGGACTTTCATTTCTGCTGGACAGTATGAGCCTCTCCCCTCTGGTGTCATTGGAGAATTATGTGGGAATCTGGACTTACTCCACCCAACAATAACAAGGCATTCCTCCTTCTCCCAATTGGAGGTGTCAGAGATGATTCAGGACTTTCATGGCCATACAGAGTATTGAGCATGCCCCCTATTATGTTAGCAAAAGCCACATGGGGAGCAGTAATGACCCATTCCTTCTCTTCTTAACCAGAATGATGTCAGTGGACAAATGTCCAAAATGCAATAGAAAATCATCCATCAAACCACAAGCCAGAAAAGCCTTTATTTCAGTAAGAAAGGAGAATCAACAGATAAATGTCAACATTGAGATAACACTGATGTCAGAATTATCTAAAATGGATTTTAAAGCAACCATCATAAACACACACACACACACACACACAAAAAAATTGCCTTTATGAGTATGTTTACGTTAATAAAAAAAATGCAAAGTCCCAGCCAAGAAATGAAGTCTCAGAAAAAAAATAAGAGATAGAAAGGAGATGTAAATGGACATTTTAGAACTGAAAAATATAGTAATCAAATGCAAATCTCAATGAAACAGGCTTGATAGCAGAATGAAGAGGACGGAGAAGTAAACCAGTGAACTTGAAGATAGAAAAACAGAAATTACTCAAGCAGAACAACACAGAGATAAAACACTTTTTAAAAAGACTAAACAGCACCTCAGTAACCTATGAGATTATTTCAAAATAGGTAACATTTGTATCATTGCAGCCATATAGGGCCAGAAGGAAATTAAACAGAATAAACCCAATGAAATCTACATCATCACAATTAAACTTCTGGAAACTAATGACAAAGAAGCAAAATCATTACAGTGAGAGAGAATTAGTAATGTACTGAAAGGGAAAAAAAATTCAAATGCCATTAAATATTCCATCAGAAACCATGCAGATCAGAAGCAAATGACATATTTCCCAAGGCTGAAAAAAACCCTGTAAATCCAGAATTCTGTGTCTAGAAAATATATCCTTTAAAAATGAAAAAGAAACCAAGATTTTACAGATAAATTAAAATTAAATGTATTTTTTTTAGCAGTTCATGTACCCTAAATGGCTAGAGGAAGTTCTTGAAACAGAATGGAAATAATTTTAAGGAATACTTGGAAAGTCAGGGAGAACAAGAACATCGGAAAATATATATAGCCTCGGTAAACAGAGTGAAGTAAAAAGAAAAAAGTGAGTTGACTAAGTCATATGTGATGGTCATGAATATTTAACAATGGGCTCTCCATAGTGAGAGGACCATGACTTGAAGCATTTGACAATTTTTTTGTGGTCAATATGGAGCATCAGAAAACACAGTTGGGAAAAGATGTGCACAATTGACTCTTGAGGTGGTGCCACCCAGCTCCCATGTACGACTGGCAGACCCTAAAGGTCATACTAAAATTAATGCTTTAGCAATGGTAGTATAGTGGTATTGCAACATAATTGTTCTTAATATAAATATTCATTTTTGCTTAATTAAAAAAAATGTATTATTCCATAGTCACTTCAAACAAAAGTCTATGTGACAAAGTAGTAAGTCACTTCACTTAAACAAATGCACACAGCACACATGTAAACTATGTTTGGCGTTATGTGTCCCTGATACTACACAGAAGGGGCACAGCACTGGCAAGTACACTGACAAGCATGCTTCAAGTTAGACTTTAGGGCTTGCTTTGTCTGCCAGATACTAAACTCAACCAAAGGCCGCTGGCCTTTTGGAAAATGAGTCACAGTTGGGGGACTGTCTACTCTGTCAAAATTAGTTGTAATTTTAATCACAGTGAATAATCAGAATAAAGCTTGGTGCTAGTATCTTTTTCAATAGGGAAGAGAAAAATTAAATTCACTGAAGTATCTCCCATTTACACCAAGATTATCATATAAACTGAAATTTAATGAGTGTGTATGGATCATAAGATATAATAATCACAGTGCTAAGTGTTATTACTGACTACAGAATTTAACTGGGTCAATTCTCAGCTAGTGAGAGCAGCTGGGCATCATCTCCAGTTGAGAAAATAAAGGTACCATTATAGAAATTTATAGAACAACTACTAGACTTAGAATCACAGTGCAGAAATTGCAGTTCATTAAAAGAAAAATACATAACCCTTTCTCACTCTCTTTTTCTACACATGCAAACACATACTGTCAGTAGAGAATAGATACGGGCAGGGATCCCTACATCATAGAATTTGTTCGTAAATTATTTTTAAAGAAGGGTAGCATTTCTAAATGCACTATGAAATATGCATATATGAATATATGTAAAATATATGATTAGTTAGACTTTTAAAATGAAAGTAAAATAAATATTCAAGATAAATACTCAATCTTCTATGCTCTCTTCAAAGATAATTTTTAAAGTTATTTCCTCTATGAAAGTTAAGAACCTGGAATTATGCCCTATTCATGTGATACAGAGTACAGCTTTCCCCTCAAAAAATATTATGATTAATTTTCAGAACATGTGCCAGAAAAGTGTCTTTGGAAATTCACATTTGTGGAATGATTCTAAAAATATTCATCCTAACATGTTGAAAACACATTTCTCATTAAAAAAAATTTTATATCAGTATTTTTTAAGTTCAAAGTTATAATTTATTTTAAAAGCAGCCATGCACTGTTCTATGTATTTGGTGCAACTTTGCTTTATGCAAAGACGTTTTCAACATTGGATTCATAATAATCATTTCAATTTTAATATGACCAATTTAAAATCAAGAAACCTAAAACTATTCAAGCTAAGTGATAAAAAGAAAATTTCCTCTGTTTTCTAATATATTTATTATTTAATTTGAATTTATTTAAAATAAGCAGTGTAAATCACACAGTCTTACAATAAATATATCATTCTAATTTTGTTATTCCACGTCATGTATTACTGAAGACTATGTTTTCCTCCTTTGGAGAAAGACCCAGATCTTACGTCTGTAGAGGGGACTTCCCAGTTCATTGACTTCTGTATCTCCAAAGGAGAGTTCTCTACTCCACTGATCTGTTCTCTGAGCATGATTCTCTGCCTCATGACTCAGTCTCCTATGTCCTTTCATCTAATAAGTAAATTCCTGTAATGAGCTTACCTATAAAACCAAGGTGTTGAAGGAGAACAGGATTCAGCAAAATAGGGCAGTTTAGTAGTCACAACAGGGACTAGATAGCCCACAAAGCCTTAAATATTTACACTATGCCCTTCACACAATAAAGTTATCAACCATGAGCACCTTGCTGACTGGTCATGAGATAATTTGTGTTTCCATGTCTGAACATTGCTGACCAGTCATGAGATAACTTGTGTCTGCACTTACATTAATTTAAGTAATTTTAGCCATAGCTGGTTTGGCTCAGTGGATAGAGCACTGGCCTTGGGACTAAAGGGTCCAGGGTTCCATTCCAGTCAAGGGCACATGCCGAGTAGGGGTGTGTGCAGAAGGCAGCCAATCAATGATTCTCTTTCATCATTGATGTTTCTAGCTCTACCTCTCCCTTCCTCTCTGAAATCAATAAAAAATATATATTTAAAAAATTAAGTAATTTTAAAACTCTACATTACCTTCAGACCTTAAAATTACTCAATATAACTGCAGATAAAAGTTATCACATGATTGGTCAGCAACATTTGGACAAGGAAACATGGGCTATCTCGTGACTGATCTGCAAAGTTAACCAACTCAATGTTAGCTGTTCGTTACATAGTAAAGCTATATAATACAGATACGAAGAAAACATAAGTAAATTCATTTACTGCAAGTGGGAAAAAATTTCTAACTATGATTAAAGTTTCAGAGACTAGAAGATAAGTGAATGGTAATTTTGATGAAATTAAAATTAAAATTATAAAATAAAATTATTTCTTATTAAAAAAAGGCAGATAATAAAATAAGAATATGTTTTCATATGATATCACTGATAAAGTATTAATATCCTCAATATATAAATTTTAAAGTAGAGGAGAAAAAGATCAATATGTTATAAGAGAAAAAAAACAGAGAGATAAATAACTTGAAGAAAAATTATTCTTAAACATAAAAATGATTATAACCTTGCCTATAAAAAAAATACAGATTAAAACTATATAGTGATACTTTTTCTCACCTACCAGATTACCTATTTTTTGTTGTTCTGGCCAATAGTCTTGGGTAACTTCTTAGCCAACAGCTTCCAGCCTTACGGTGATTCTAGCTTTCAACATTTTGCGTTCTGACTTAGACTCCACATACTCTAAAAAGAGACAAGTCATGCCCAGTACCCTCTGTCAAAATCCCTCGTCCATAGAAGCCAAGGGCAGAATGGTGATTATTTTACACCATTGAGTTTCGAATAATTTATCATGAAGCCATAGTAATTGGATATTCTATTTCAGAACACATATTAAAAGAGTATCTTAAGCTAAGCTTTTAAAAAATAAATTTATATAGGAATCTATAATATAAGTATTCTAAATTAGCCTAACAATAGTAGCCTTTCTATTATAGTAACTGTTTTCTCCTGGAGCACAAGTTATACAACAATGTAAATGATATATCCCTAGATTCTGATGCTATAAAGTTAAAATCTTAAAATACAGGAAAATAAAACTGGAAGAAATTTTAAGAATTATTAGTTTTTGAAGTTCCTTATTTAAAGCTCAGTCAAATAAGGAATGATTATAAACATGAAAACTTGTTTTTTTCATTTCTAAAATAAAGGTCCTTGCTGTCTTATAGAAATAATTTTTAAATAAAAGCAATATTATCCTTGATATTTGATATTAAGATTTCTTATGGGAACAGTCACCTTGGTAACCAAACTCTATAAATGAATATAAATCATATGAGATATGTCTCATCTAACTTTCTCATCCCAAATCATTGGCACTTCTATGTTTTTGATATGACAGCACCTGAATTCCAAGTACTGATTTACCAGTCAGAGTTCATTTGGGGAAGCAGGACCACTACAAACGTTATAGGGAAAAGATGTATTTTAAAGAAATGAACCTTCTGTGGGGTGACTGAAGCTGAGGAAGTGAAGGTCTAAAACCAGGCATCAGAAGATCAGAGAACGTTACTATTGGTCCACCTGAAATTCTCACACAGATGGACAAGTCAGAGTTTCCAGGCTAATAATTCAGTGTCAATCATGTTTAGTCACAAAAAAGAGGCCATGGGAGGAGCTTGTGGAGATATCTATGCCTCTTTGTTGCCTCTGCCTGTGATGTCCACAGCAACAAGTCTGGTGGTGGTTATGGTACTGCTCTGTCCTGTGGGACTGACACATGGGGTGGAGGGGAGTGAGTGAAATCTGTAACCCACTGGTACTCATGATCTGTCTGTCATCATATGTGACTAATGAGTGTGCAAAGTAATTGTTGTTTCACTTATCTTTCTGGCCTTTCTCTTTTGTTCAACAACCAACTCATGGTGAGGAGATTCTGAAAAAGAAGAAGAAAAAAAAAGTCCAAATCTTAACTAAGTTGGAAGCATTATCCAACACATACTTGGGTGTTTCCATTTTTAATATTTAGCTCTACTGTCCACTTGGAACATATTCTTGGGTAAGGTGTAAGGAATTGGATAATTTATGCAATTATCTATTTGAAAATAGCCATCTACATTATATACTGTATTTTAATTATTTTTGGATTTTTGATGGTTTTTAATTGGTCCGCCATTCTAATTTATAAGTTAATACAACAAAGTCTTAATTATAGAGTCTTTTAATATCTGATAGGGCTGTCACATACTTCAAAACATTCAGAGGTGTTCTTTGAATCCAGATTTTGAAGCCAGGTTACCTGTCTTTGTTATTGGTGATATATTAGCCTTTTTGTGACAGAACTCTTAACCATAGACACATTGCCTCTAGTTTGATCATGAGAATCTAGGCTTGAGGTGAAGTAACAAAGGAAAATTTGGTGAACTGTCTTATGCTTCGATAAAGTATTCATGAGAAAAATGAAATGGATTTTAAAAAGGGATAAGATTTTAATTATGACTTCACTTAATGAGCAAGTCTTATCAATCTTACAGAAAGCAGTGAACAGACATAAGGGAGACTGATGTTCCTCAGTGAAATACTGACCCAATTAACTTAGTTAACATTTTTGAGTGGTCATTCAACTCCACTGAACATAGAAGATACATTAGAGAAATAAATTGCTATCATGTACTTTAAAGTAGAGATTGCTTGTACTACATCACTTAGTAAATCTAAATAGGATTACTTCAATTTACCAGTGGCTTCTGAGAGCATGTTAATAGAGTAAATAAAAAGCATACCACATTGAAATCAACTATACCTAACATAGCATCACTAAGAAACACATATTCTCTTGGACTATAAGTATTTCTTTCCTCTGAAACCACTGAATCAATGCCTTAGTGGAAGAACACACCACTATGTATCCTCAGAGTAACTCTGTAAGAATTTTATTTCTGCTAAAGTTGTGGGTATCTGATGCTGGGAATCAAAAGACGAGTGAGAACGAATATGGAAAATAAACCCAACATAAATCCCAAAGTTTTTCCAGCTCTTCTATAGTTTGTATTCTTACTTCCCTTTCCAGTAAACATGGAGCTTACATAATTTAGTAATTAAACACTATATTTGTGTAACCCCACTCTTCTTTCTGTCCTGCTTTTACTCCCTAATACTTCAGAATCTTCCCAAGATGGATTTGAACCATCTTAACCTCAGAATTGTATTTAGAGCATTTCCTACTGTGGCATGACTTGCCATGTCCTAAAATCAGGTTTTATGAAAACACTGTGAACTTTATAGTGAAACTCACATTGGCAAGACCGTCTTTTTCTGTCACAAGGTTGCAAATATGTTTTCTTCCCTGATTGTCAAAATGATTTGTAGTATCTGAAACATTCCCGAAAGACCTCCATAATGCTTAAAATTTTCCCATTTCATAATATTTTCCAGGTTTTATTAAATTGTTCCATTTCTTACTAGCTAGCTTCTCCTTGGCCTTTATTTAATCCATCCTTTTCAATCTTGGCTTGGATTAATAAAATCCAGCCTTATGCCTCTTTTCCTACCTAATATTTTAATGTTTCTCTGAGATACTTACACCCTAGAAAAACAGTTGAAGCAAGTTTTCTAAGCTTCTAACTCATTATTCAGTGGTAACTTGAGGACCATGGAAAAAAGTCAGAAATCAGTTTTCTTAATTTTCTCCAGTGTTTCTCCCTTCTTTCTTCAGTCTTCCAAGAGATCTGAGTGTGACAATTTATGTGATGGAAATGATTGTTTAAAATTTAGACACTGTGCAGAGTTTCAACATGGCTCAAGTATATGATAAGAGTATTAAGGCACAAGTTCAACAATAGCTGTCCAGATAGGAGAATATCATACTGACCACTGATTCCATATCATGGGTATTTCTTTATGTGGTGTATGTTGACTTTGATTAAATCCACTGAAAATCAGGAGGATGTAGAACATGTTGGCAACTCAAAGCCACTGTGTAAGCAGAATTATTTTTAAGGTAATTATGTTTATTTGTAGCTTCAACAGGACACAGAGCCATGCCAATTATAAAATGATGCATTATTAAAGATTTGCAGCAAAAAATATATAAAACATCAGTTGGGCTCGACTCATAGAAGAGGGTTTTGATATCAGTAGTCTGATTTTGATCACATAGAGCATGAATGTTACTTCTAGTTAGGCCATTTTTGGAATCCTTGATTAAGGCAGCCCATCTAAATATGCAGCAGCAATTACGTTAACATTTAATGTGTTTTGATTATAATAGGTTGTAGAACACCAAAATGTCTTCAAGTATATTTATAGAAACATTTCTACTTCTGACTAAAAGTCCAATTATGCATATATGTGTCCTTAGCAAGTAAAACCCACAAGTGAATAAATAGGAAGGCAATTATTTATTGGTATTTTAAAATATGGATCAAAAAGCTAAATACTTCTGCATTTGGCTGATATGCACTTTAGGAAAAAAAAATAGCCTAGGAAAATAGTCTGAAAATTTATTCAAATTTTCATAGTATTCTTTATTGTTGACAGTATTACAGATGTCCCCCAACTTACCCCACCTTATTAGTTTCCCTCCTTCCAGCCCCTGTTCCACCCCGGATTTGAAATGAAGTCTAAGTCTAAACTAAACACATTATACATACATACATACATACACACACACACACACACACACACAAACATAACAAAGTTTGTGAAAAGATAAGGGTCAAAATAATTGAATTGTAATTCTTAAAATGGGTATATATATATTTAGCTGATTGTGTTCTAGTTCTAATCAAGTAAATATTAAAAAGCTAATATAATTTTCTATTAAACATATTTTTATCAAATTAATAGCTGTTTCATTAGATGGGTTATTATTGCAAAGCTGACTTGCATTTAAATCAGAATTTTAGCCTTAGATTTAATCTAAGATGCTTTTAAAACAAAATTGCTCATTACACAATGCCATCTAAATTTCCATAGTTAGATTTTGAGCATATGGGATTTTTAGAGAGAAATAGTTGTGTAAATTCTAAAGGCTTAAAAAAGAATTAGAAATCAAAAGTTTGTAATAGTAATTACAAATCTAGACTCACTTCTAATATGTCTCCTACTTCATTCTCTTGTCCTTAGCAAGAATGAATTGACCTTGAGCTAAGAATACTAGAGAAAATTAATATATGGCCTTCCTGAACAATTATCAGTGCATTGGGTCTTTCATTTTATGTTTAAATTATCCTAAAGATATAAACTGCTTCTCTTATCCTATTTTACTATCTATAATAATAGGAAGCCCAGGTCCTGGGTGCCAGAGGGAAGTTGGTGCTGGCAGCCGGGGCAAGGAAGGCCTACTCTTGCACAAATTTTGTGAATCAGGCCTCTAGTGTTTACATAACAGTTATCAGATGAATAGGGTGATAATATGAATAACAATATTATGGTGCCATAAAATGGGGGGAGGTGTTGGGATTGAGGATACTTGGGATTGAAGCGCTTTTGAAGGGTGAAATTTCTTAAAAATCAATTTACCAAATATGTATGGATTTATTTTTTACTCTTTATTGGTTTATGTATCTGTCCTTTACCAAAACTACACTGTCTTTACTAAATGTAAAATCAGAAATGAGAGGCCTCCAACTTTTTAAATTGTTTTGCTTTTTTCAATTGAATTGATTATTTATTTCCTTTGATTTTCCAAATGAGCTTCTATTTACACACCACACACACAAATCCCTTTTGGAGTACTCTGAATGAAAAAGACTTTATATTTCATCTCTCCTTGAAGATGCCTATCCCTCTTTAGAATTTGGTTGCTTACAAATCCAGCTCTCTGCAGAGCACATTGTGAAAGGAAGTTTAATTAAAATTATTTTGTACTATGCCCAGATTTTTTTCTCATTGTTTGGTTGAGAGCTACCCTCTTATTTTTTTCTTTCTTTATCCTCAGTGGAAATAGAATATATACATCTAGTATTTACTTTTTGGTGTCTGGCTTCTATTGCTCAACATTGTTTATAAAATGTATAAAGTCCATTCTTTTTTTATTATTAGTAGTATTCTTCGGTATCAATATTCTATAATTTATTGGAGAACTCTACAGTTGAGTGTTTGAATAGTATCCAATTTGGGTCTATTATTAGCAAAACTGTTATGGACATTTTTATTTAGATGTTTTTGTGGAAACACAAATTTTGCAATGGCACTGACTTGACATAAATAGGTATATGTTTACCTTCAGTAGGTAATCCAAACATTTTACAAAGTGATAGTAGCACATAGTATATTTACTGCAAAATGGACTTTTAGTTCCTTCAAATCCTTGCCAACATTGATATTGCTAGTCTTTTAAATGCTATCAATATTAAGTACACTCAGTAATAACTGTGAGTAGTCTCATTTTGAGTTCATGCATTGATTTTAATCTAATGCTAAAATAAAGCCTTGCTTCAGTTTATAAATACTAATTTAGTTATTTTTTTTTTTTTTTTGGCTCCTGGATCTAACCAATATCTCCTTTGACAGAAAGAGAGGAAATCAATCAATGTGGCTTCTTTTAATGCTTACATTTTAAAAGTTGGAAGGGTTTGGAATAACAGATGAACATAAAAACAATTTACAGACCACCTTTGGATTTGAAACTTTTTTCACTTATCTGAATATAATATAGGAGGAATTACACAACATGAACTAGAATTTTATTCATAAGTATAACATCCCGATAACACTTCCCAAATGGGAAGTAAATTTTGACTTAAGCAGAGGAAGCTATTCAGAATACATATGTGAATATCTCCAGCTCTTATCACATTATTTAAAACTATTGATTTCACAACATGTTCTGCATAGAGTTGAAATAAGGTCTTTCTAATGCCAATATGTCAAAGCTTCACAAACACGTTTTTTTTTAAAGCAGCCATAAATTGATTAGCTTTCCCTTCTTAATGGATTTGTCATGTAACTAAACTACGGGTTTGTGCTTATGTGTAACAGTTACCTTGTTATCAGTCCAAGAATAATGTGCTAATATTTGAATTTAATCACACACAATAATTATTCTCATGACTGCATATTCAATATGATAGCACAGAGAAATAAAAATAAATAGTACTTTTCTTTACATTAGAGATTGGCCAAGTATACACAGAATATACTAGGTTAAATTTAATAGGAGAAAAGAAATTCAGTTAATCTGACAAAAGGGTAACAGCTTCCAAGTTAAAGTATGTTTGGATTCTTTCTGTATATTGTCAACAGCAAGCTGTCCTTCATGTCAGGGATTCACCAGACAAATGATAAATGCCTGATATTCAGTGAGTTTGACATTTAGAAAGGACAAAAGTCGAGGTCTCAGGGCCTTGTTCTAGTTTCTAGAATTGAAATAACATGTACAGACCATACTCATTTTCTGGACTAATCACAGCTAGTTATTAACTGATGGTGTAGGATGAAAAATGTTGGTTATTTTGTGAGGAGTCAAATGAAGCACATGATATGAATGCCAAGTATAGTAAGCCATGTTAATATCTACCTCTTAAAAGTTCATCCCATATTCCAATATAAGAAAAAATATTGTTTTCTAAAGTAATAGTGTTTAATCTTTAGACAGTGATACGTCCAATGTCAAAAGTAAATGTAATCTAAGGTTACCTCATTGGTCCTAGAGCAAGGGGACATCACACTTTCAAGGAGTGGCAAATGTATGTATATCTTGTCCTAGCTTCCTGATATGTTACTGTGAGATAATGAAACATTCACTCTCCATTTTACCATTTTGCCAGAAGCTCTAATATGCTAATTAATCAAATATCTATTTCAGAGACACAAGGAGAAATGCATGGTCTGTTGAGAGAGATAGGATAAGTAATGAGCTTTAAAATAATTAGGGAAATAACAAAATAGAAAAAGCAATCAATACAAAGTACAGTAGGCAATTTAACTTTGGGTTCTGAAATGGCACTTAGGATCAGTGTTTTCAGCATCAATTATTACTGAATATAAAAGATTAAAACTCCTTATTAATAATGATTTTATGACCAGGACAAGGCCTGATATCAGAGAAATGACTACAGTGTACATTTCAACTTTTATTGACTAGTGTGTGTGTAAAAACATGGTAGTACAGGGAACCAAAAAAAAAAATCTATAAATCCCATAAAAGTGCTTATTCATATAATTTCCTTTAGCAAAATATAAAATCAAAAAGAAGTAACCTGGGATAAATTTGTGGTAACAGTGAATTGAAGAGGATTCTTTCAGAGAGACGGTCAGTGAATGAAATATGCTTGGTATTTCAGCATTAAACAATTACCTTGTGCAAGGCAATGTTCTGGGTGTTGGTATATCAGAGAACAAGACAGATTGCTGCTTTCCTGGAGCCAGTCTCAAGCCGTGATGGCGAATAAGCAAGCAAACAAGAAAATCCCACATAGTCAAGCAGAGACGAGCGTGCTCATCCAGCAGAGGAACTGAGCAGTACAGATAGTGGACTGGGTATCAGTAATACTCTTGACATAAATAGACAGGATTTGCTACATCTATGTGTACAAATTTACATAAATGTGGTCATAAAATATAGTATGTCTGTGCATATTATCTATCCTATATAATAAAAGAGTAATATGCAAATAGACCAAATGGCAGAACAACCGAACAACCAATCAAAGCGTAATATGCTAATGATATGCTAAGGCTGCTCAACCACTCGCTATGATGTGCACTGACCACCAGAAGGCAGATGCTCTGTCTGATAGGTTAGCTTGCTGCTGAGGTCCAGCCGATAGAGATTGGCCAGACACGCCCTGGAGCCCTCCCACGGTCCCTCCCTGGCCCGATCGTGCACTGGTGGGGTCCTTCAGCCTGGCCTGTGCCCTCTTGCAATCCAGGACCCCTCAGGGGATGTCAGAGAGCTGGTTTCAGCCCGATCCTGCACGCCACTCCCCTTGGGAGGGCGCCAGACGCAGGGCTTATGGCTGGAGAGTGCTGCTGTGGCAGTGCAAGCCTCTCCTGGGTCAGGACTGATTGGGCATGAGCCCATGGGAGGCACAGTGGGGCTGGGATGAGCGGGAGTGGCAGGTAGGAGCTGCAGGTGGCATTGGACTGCAGGTTTCAGCCCAATCCTGCAGGCCACCCAGAGGGACCCCACCCATGCATGAATTCGTGCACCGAGCCTCTAGTCCTATCTAATAATAGACAAAGATGAAAATTGACTGTACCTTTGCTATGCCCACCATTGGCTAATCAGAGCAATATGCAAATTAACCGCCAACAAAGATGGCGGCTAATTTGCATATACCAGCTGGGAGTGAAGACTGAAGACACCGTAGAAGGAAGTCAAGCAACGGAGCCGAGATAGTGGAGACAGGCGGGAGAGAAGCGGCAGAGAAGGGCGGGGGTAGGAGTGGCAGAGACGGGAGCGAAGCCCTATTCTTGCAGGAATCTTCCTGCAACAGGCCTCTAGTCTGTAATAATAAAAGCATAGTATGCTAATTAGACTGGACATCCTTCCGGATGAAGCTGGTCATAGGCAGCCATCTTATGAGGGTGTGAGGGTTAATTTGCATATTACCTCTTTATTATACAGGATATTTGAAAGCACAATTGTATTGCTTTCAAATATTTCATTAATATCATCCCCCAGCTCTATATACAGCATGAACATGTGGTACAACTGCTTCTTTCCACCTCTTTAACTATTTAGATGCTGCCTCACTTGATTATCCAAGCAAATACATCCAATTCATTATTCAAATAGGAAAACTTGCTCTATGTGATCATAACGAAGAGGGCTGGAGAGTTTTGTTATTACATTAACTGAAGTGAAGAAGAAAATATGAGGTAGACCATTTTTAAGTTTCACAGCATGGGCAAATTCACAAAACCAGTCATGTCATTAATTCCTTGCTGATAGCCTGGCAATGCATGAATACTTTAACTTTCAAAAACTAAGGGGACATGTGATGATCTGACAGTTGTCAGTACACCAACTCATCTTTTTATCTTGATTTTTTCCTCTCACTATATCCTTCTGCTTCCTTCCTGCTCTTTCACTCAGTCACCCTTCTCTCTCTGTTCCCTTCTCTGCTTGTGTGTGTGCGCGCGTATCTCCATTTCTTTTGCTTCTTTCTCATCCCTTTATTTGTTAAACTTATTAAGTATATAACTTTGGATAGCATATATTCTGATTTCTTTATGTAATAAACTGGAGGCCCAGTGTAAAAATTAGTGCATAAGTGGGGTCCCTCAGCCTGGCCAGCAATCAGGACCAGCCGGCCAGGGAGGAACTGCAGGAGATTGGCCAGCTGGGGAGGGACAATGGAAGGGCTCTAGGGTATGTCCAGCCCATCTTACCCAGTTCCAGTCAACCGGACCCCAGCAGCAAGCTAACCTACCAAAGTGTCTGACCCCTGGTGGTCAGTGCACGTCATAGCGACTGGTCAAACAGTCAACCAAATGGTCAAACAATCGGTCGGACACTTAGTGTATCAGGCTTTTACATATATCTATAACTAGAGGCCCAGTGCACAAAATTCATGCATGGGGGGGAGGGTCCCTCAGTGTGGCCTGTGCCCTCTCACAGTCTGGGAGCCCTGGAGGGATGTCCAACTGATGGCTTAGTGGGCCTAAGGCGTCAGTTGGACATCCTTAGCATTGCCACGGAGGTGGGAGAGGCTCCCACCACTGCTGCTGTGCTCGCCAGCTGTGAGCCTGGATTCTGGCTGAGCAGCTCTCCCCCTGTGGGAGCGCACTGACCAGCAGAGGGCAGCTCCTGCGTTGAGTGTCTGCCCCCTTGTGGTCAGCGCACAGCATAGTGACCGGTCATTCCACCATTCAGTCATTTACATATTAGCCTTTCATTATATAGGATACGCTGTAGATGAGGCCCCTTCAAACCATAAGAAATGCAAAAAAATTCACTGTTAACTCATTCTGGAATTGTCCCCACTTAAAATCAAATTGCCGCCCCCTCCGACGCCCCGTGGGGCGTGTGCTGCACCTTGGGAACCACTGATCTTGACACTTTTCCTCTCTGAGCTTCATTTCTGAATATATACTCATATACCATGGGAATTGTAATCTCTTCTCCGCCTACCTCACTGGGTTGTCATGAGGAGGTTCTGAGCTAATAAACCTAGAAATGTTTCATCAAGTAAGTGATGTCTAAAAGGGAAGGGATTGTTATTTTTAAGCCCACGGGTACCCTCGCAGGTAGCAGGTGCTGATTAGGGGAGGAGGCATGATTGTTTCCTGGGACTGTAGCTATGGAAGCTTTGCAGAGGGTTCCACAGGCCTCAGAGGGGCGGGCTCTGGCCAGCAGCCCTGTAGTGGTGGTCGTCCCTGGAGGCACTGGCTAGGGGGAGAGGGGAGTGCTAGGGGAGTGGCAAGGCTGAAGGGGGAGTAACTGTCAAACCTCCCCACTTGACACCATTCTTTAAATTGTACATGGTCTTTTCCCAGCTGTATGTGTTCAGGGCGGGGCTCCAATCTCCTGGAGCAGGGCAGGGGCTGGGCCAGGTGGGCTAGGATCGCAGGTTTAGCCGCACCTCCAGCAAGGTTCAGTGCACTTCTGCGGAGAAAGCGCCACTGTTGTCAGGGAGGGGGTGTTGCGGGGGATGAATGAGTCTGACCCTGAGGGGCCGCTTATGCCTGCCTTCACCCGGGTCTGGAGTTGTAGGGAGGAGAGGCGTGCCTGGCCCCAGCGGAGGGGGCCCAACAGCGGCAGGCCACGGGCCTCGGGTGCCTTGGGGGCACTGACGGGTTGTAGCAGGCGTGCTATTGTTGTGGGCACCCCTGGCGGGGGTGGCAGGGGAAGAGATTGGGAGTCGGAGATATGGGCTGCAGCTACCCCCAAGGCTGGGTCATCTCCTGTCTGGTCAACCTCCCAGTCCCCACGGGGTATGGGGGCTGCGGTAGGGTATCCGTGCAGGGGGATTGGAGGAGCTCCCCATGGCCACTTCCTCTTCCTTCTTTGCAGTCTGGGCTCCTGTCAAGCACTCCCCTCAGACCCCCGGGAACTTGGCTCTGGCTGCTCTGCCCCTCCATGGCTCCCTGCAGCCCCTGCCCCACTCGGCTCTCCCGGCTGCCCTCCTGTCAGAAGGCTGCCAGGATGCCCTGCTGTGGGGCCACCAGGGAGTATGCACTAAGCCTTAGCTAAGCCCCCGGCCCTGTGTGCGTAGGCTGGCGGGCCCCTCTTTGCTCTTCGCTCGCCACGCTGGCCTATGCTCGCTGCTCCTGCCTGGGGCCAGCCGGCTTTGCTCCATCGCTTGGCGCCTACATATGCAAATTAACCGCCATCTTTCTTGGCAGTTAATTTGCATATTGCCCTGATTAGCCAATGGGAAGCGTAGCGGAGGTACGGTTAATTACCCTTTTTGTCTTTTATTATATAGGATTATAAAAGTGTAATATGCTAATTGGACAGGATACCTGAACAACCTTCCATACGTCATTCTGGACATCCTTCCGGAAAAGCCTTGGCAGTGGGGGCTGAGCCAGAGTGGTTAGGGGCGATCAGGCAGGCAGGCAGGCAAGCGGTTAGGAGCCTGTGGTCCTGGATTGTGAGAAAGATGTCGGGCCTAAACTGGCAGTCGGACATCCCCCCAGGGCCCTGGATTGTGAGAGGGTGCAGGCTGGGCTGAAGGACCGTGCATGAATTTTGTGCACCGGTCCTCTAGTAGTAGATACATGAAAACCCCCATGTACTCAACCTCTGTCTATGTTCTCTGTGTGTATGTGTATATAAACTATCTTCTTTTTAAAGGACTAATATCCTTAGTTGTATTGATAAATGATCATTTGAGTCAAGCATTGTACAATAATTAAAAACCCCAATGTACAGTACCTAATGTTTGTGCATCATATACTTGGCCATAGATTTCTTCTCACTGTGACTGATTGGCTTTCCAGGAACATCTGGTACCAGTCACAATCATCTAGGCCAGTGGTTCTCAACCTTGGCTACACATTAGAATCATCTGGGAATCTTTTTAAAATCCTATTTCTGGGCCTCATCCTCTGGAAATTCTGTTTCTTTGTTACTAATGTTGTGGCCCCACCCCATAACAAAGAACAACTGATCTAGGCCATAGATATATATCTATATATCTATATATCTATATATCTATATATCTATATATCTATATCTCTATATCTATATCTATATCTATATCTATATCTATGTCTATATATCTAAAGTTCACAGATAACCTCACTCATCTGTCATACTTCTTGCTAATGTTTAAGCTCTGATCCTTTTTTTAGATGTTTCTTTTCCATAGCAGTTTCTGCATTATCATATACTAACAATGGAAAAGTGAGCCCCCTGTCTGAAGTATACCCTTTGGCATTCCCAGAATGTGAAGTTCATTCCGTGTCCATTCTCACAGTCCACTCAGGTGGTTAAACTGTGATTTTTCTCTTGCCTGGATGTGGCTCCCTGCCTCCAGGATCCATCCCAGTGAGCTGCAGCCCTTCTTTTATTAGGAAGACTCAAGTTCTCTGTTTGTTGAGCCACGCTGAGTTTGCCCGAGGACTTTCATTAGGATGTTTATATACCAGAGATAAACATCCTTAATGAAAGTCCTGGGGGAACAAGCAGAGTATCAAAGGGCCTGACCTGGAGGAGGCTCTGAGAGGTTCTGGACAGGGAACAGGTCCAGGCTGCCCTCTGGTGGTCAGACATGGTGCTAAGGGGAAATGAGAGCGAGTTTTCAGGACACAAAAATAAACTTGAGATGCAATGGCCAATCTGAAATAGCATCACTTCAGCAGGCAGAGGAGAACATTCAGGCGTTCATGAAATTACCATGGTGGGAACTTGACCGAGTTACCTAGTTAAGCAAAGGCCCTGGAAAGCAAGCCTAGAGACGCGCTTGAGGTGGAATGCAAATATGAATGCTGCTGCACTGCTGTTCAGGACTGTCTCATTCCCTTGCCCTTAGTGGATGGAGGTTGGGAAGGAAAAAGAGTTGTTTGGATGAAAGGGCCATGTGCAAAGGGACAGACAGATGATAGAAGTGTTCTTTATGACACCCACAATGATGACAAAGAATGTCTCACATCACTGTGAGTTGCAGAAGGGTCAAAAAAAGACCCTTCTGACAAAAACGTAAAAGGCAGCTATCAAAGTTCAAGTGCAACTTTACTGAAGTAAAACCAGGGTATGTACAAGTAAAAAGAGCTGTCATCAGTCTCCAGTTAAAATTCTCGCAATACCAACAGTCAGGTATCTAGTATCAGTGAAGTTAGTGAAAACATTGCTATTCACATGGCATCTTAGTACCAAATACTTGAAATCATTATTTAGGAATTGCGAGAAAAGTAAATTACATATGAGTGTATGTCATAGCAACTACTGCCAAAAATTTTCTGGATTCTTACCTAATCTTTTAGACCTCAGAAAATACTAGATTGGTTATGTGTAAAAATAACTGCCTGCAAACTGAAATACAAAGCATGTGCAAAATGCAATTAACAAATAATTTATATAATACTTATTTCTATTGCTGTTTTTTTTCTTTTTACTGAATTAATTGGGGTTACACTAGTTACCAAAATTATGAAGAATCTGGCTTGGCTTACCCAATACTTAGGTTTTGTCAGTTATTTCTATGATCTAGGGCTCATCAAATTTCACCAAATTTTTTAGAACACACATATAACTTCACCTCGTTATTTAAGAACACACATTATTCCTGGTATATATTTTCATCATTTATACTAAAGAAAAAAAGCTTTAATGCCAGGGTTCTTGTTCCAGCATTGAGAAGGGTTCAGCAATCTGGAAAAGGGGCTGTGTGTAACTTAAGAGGTCCAGAGATGAAATATAATTTTGAAAGGCATTTGGTGGGTCAGAGGAGCCTAGTTGAAGAAACTAAGATCTCCTCCTCTCAGGACCTCATGCTTTTTATTAACACAGATTGTCCTGAGGTGAGGTGGAGGTATATACTTCATAGGGTCAGGTTTCCTATACAGAATCCATTGTCAGATTGGAAGAATTGCTTACGGCTGGCTGTTCAGGTGTTTGGCCAGTAGGAGGCAATAACATGTAGATTAAGATGCCCTGAGCTGTCTGGCAGCAAACAATCAATTTAATGCATCCTTTTCAGGTTTGGGGAAATGCCCTTGCCACTCCAGATTCAGCCCTGCTGTCATGCTGGAATTGGCTTCCGGCAAACAAGTATGAGGAGCATTAGGGAGTGGTTAGGTATAGTTTGTCCACTTACTAGTACCTCAGGATCTGGATATCTGCCAGTAGACACAACGTGCTTTTCTATGCACGGTGCTCACCACAGGGTCCCTTGATGCACTCTGTGAGCCAAAGAAATAGTGTGACACCCAATCCACGCAGTCACCCCTGAGCCCTACTGGTGTACACATTTATGAGGGTGCAAACTGCACACTGTGGACAATGCCTGGTATGTGGCAAATACATTCACACCACTGGGTACTTCGACACCCGAGACCTAGAAGCCAAAAGTACCTGGCCAATGCTATTGGAAAAGCTCCTGCCTACATTTTAAGTAGAATAGATTCACATGAGTATGAAACAGTCTCATTTCAAGTTATCGGTGTACAAGTTAAGGCAGTTACATCCTAAATGGTTTAGGACAAAAATGGGCATTTTCTATTTTAGCTGCTTTAACTGTATGCACCATGTATTTGCTGACTATAAATTCCTGTGGTGTGGAGATTAGTATCCAGGGTATAGTTAGCACATAGTAGTTGATAAAACTAGATTTTCCTGCAGCTAGGAAGCGATGTTTCAGGCTCCTGATTTTTGGAATTAGCAGGAGAGGAGCCCTAATAAAGAATTGTAGCTCTAGGTCAGTGGTTCTCAACCTTGGCTGCACATTAGAATCACCTGGGAATCTTTTTAAAATCCTGATTTCTGGGCCTCATCCTCTGGAAATTCTGTTTCTTTGTTATGGGGTGGGGCCACAACATTAGTAACAAAGAAACAGAATGTCAGGAGGATGAGGCCCAGAAATCAGGATTTTAAAAAGATTCCCAGGTGATTCTAATGTGCAGCCAAGATTGAGAACCACTGCTCTAGGTAATTGTAAGAATCTGGAATTGATGATCATCAGGAAACAGGGTAAATCTGGTTAATTTGAAGGAAGTTGTTGAATTGGTGTGCAAGTGTTCTCTCTAGGCCAAAGTATAGAGCCAGAAATAACTGTTATATTGCTATTTCACCCTAATGTATTTCTTACATAAAAATGCATATTATAGCTAAAATATGCATTAATGCAATAGAAGAATCTATAAGCAGGTTTTGCAGAGAAACTTCATAATTATATATTAACAAGTATACAATAAGATGAAAATAACCTTTCTGTTTCTTAAACTTCCTAACACTTCCTACCCTTATTAGTCACAGATGTTTGCTTTTTAGTTCACAGAGGTCATAGTATCCATGAGAGTAGAACTTCCACAATTTGTTGATCAAAAACCTACAATCTTTTTAAAAACTTTTTAAAAGTGTGGTTAAATACATGTAACAAAATGTTTACCATCTTAGCCAGTTCAGTGGTATTTAGTACATTTGCATTACTTAGCAACCATCCTTCTCCAAATCTCTTTTATCTTGTAAAACTTAGCGTAATATCTTCTCCCAAATGGTAAGATTTCGTTCCTTTATAAACTGAGTAACCTGCATATCTCACATCTTCTCTATCCATTCACCTATCAGTGGACACATAGGTTGCTTCCATAACTTGGCTACTGTAAGTGAAGCTGCAATGTACATTGGGATGTGTCTATCTTTTCAAACTGGTGTTCTCATTTTCTTTGGATAAATATCCAGAAGTAGAATTGCTGGGCCGTATATCTAATTTTAGTTTTGATTTGCCTATTTTCTTGGTCTTAAATATGCCAAACTAGTTCCTATGTTAGGGTATTAGCGGTAGTGGCTTATATTAAAAATATATTTATCTCCTATCTCATAGAGTTGCCTCTTTTCAATATTTCCTTTAAAATATATTTGATTTTTATATTCCACTTTTTATTTTAAATATCACTTATATAAACTTCTAAAATATTACATAGTCATGTTTTTTTGATCTTTTCGGAGACTCAAATATCATCTATCAAACTATAAAAATATTTTCTTCTAATGGAAAAATTAACATATTAGGTAATACGGATTTATAAGCCTTTATTTATCATTAGATAAAAACTTACCATGCCTGATAGATACACCTTCACACATGACGCAAAATTGGCTTTTTTGTCACAAAGTTACAAATTTCCTATAAGCAGATTTTGTTTAGGATAGGCAAGATCTGTTTTATTTTTTTATGAATTTATTTACTAAGTATTCATTTTCTCTTTAATGTTCTATCATAAAAATTAAAAAACATAATTTTACTTAGTGGAATTTTATCCTTTAGAGAACACAAAACAAATTGTGAACTACTTTTCTATCTTTAATATCAGAATTAAAATTTTGAAGTCCCACCAAAAATTATCTTTATTATTGTTTGCTTTTCATGCACTAGAGTGTATAAGAAATATATTTTAATAATGATAGCCTAATTCAGGTAAAACATAAATGGAAGATGGATGTGAATATATCAAAATCTAAAACCACACATAAATACAACAGGAAATACAGGGTGGGGACAAAAGTAGGCTTATAGTTTCTTTGTTTTGTTTTTTAAAAAATAGATTTCATTGATTTTTTACAGAGAGGAAGGGAGAGGGATAGAGAGTTAGAAAAATCAATGAGAGAGAAACATCGATCAGCTGCCTCTGCACACCTCCCACTGGGGATGTACCCACAACCAAGGTACAGGCCCTTGACTGGAATCAAACCTGGGACCTTTCAGGCCGCAGGCTGACGCTCTATCCACTGAGCCAAACCAGTTAGGGCAGGCTTATAGTTGTGAGTGTGTAAAACATGGAGTTTATTCTTGTATTATTACTTATTATTTCCTGTATGAACAACTGTAAACCTACTTTTGCCCAACACTGTATATTAGCTGCAATCTAGAAAATAATTTTCAGAGATATTAAGGACTTTAAATTTTACTTAATCTGAACAGTTACACAGGTTTTGTACATATTGAGTATAAACTGTTTATCTCGTAGGCAACTCTTTTTCTTTCTTCTTTTTTTTAAGAAAACTTAATTTTCCGGAGTTTTAAGTTCCCAGTGAAATTTGATGAAAAGTATGAATATTTCCCAATACACGTCCTGTCCCTGCTCATGTATAGCCTTCCCATTATCAACATCCCCCACCAGAATGGTACATTTTTCATAACTAATTAACCTACATTGACATATCATTATCACCAAAATTCCATAGTTTACCTTAGGACTCACCTTTGGTGTTGTACATACTATAACTTTAGACAAATCTTCAATAAATTTAGACAAATGTATAATGACATATATCTATGACTATAGTAAGATACAGGCATATTGGTTGCTTCCAAGTTTTGGCAGTTATGAAAAGGAATGCTATAAACATCTAGGTACAAATTTTTGTGTGGATGTGTCTTTAATTCCTTTAGCAGATAACAAGGAGCACATTCATCAATTGTACTGTAAAATTATGTTTAGTTTTGTAACAAACCCCCAACCTGTTTTCCAAAGTGGCTGTACCATTTTACATTCCCAGGAGCAATGTACGAGAGTTTCTGTTGCTGCACATCCTCACCAGCATTTAGCACTTGTCAGTGTCCCGGATTTTAGCCATGCTAATAGGAGTGTAATGTATCTCATTGTTTTTATTCGCATCCCCCTGAGGACATGAGGTGGAGCATTTTTTTCCTATGCTTATTTACCATCTGTATCAGGTAAAGTTTATGTTAAGGTATCTGACCCATTTTTAAATCAGGTTTTCTTCTTATGGTTGAATTTCAAGAGCTCTTTGTAGATTTTGGGTAATAGTCCTTTTCAGCAATGGCAATTATTTCTTCAAATACTATTTCTTAGCTAAAGAGAGTATAAATAAACTGAAAATAAAATACTATTTTATGATTTATTTTCAGGGGAGTCATGACATTATAATTTTTAAAAATATAGAAACATTAAGCACTGTATTAGGAATTACTTTATATATTTATATATTAAGTATGCCTAATTATTTCACCCTTTAGTTGGATTTAGTGTTTATATTCATCCTAGGAAAATGCTTTTTAAAAAAATTTATTCACGGAAAAAAAATGTTACTTCTTCCTACCATCTGTGGAAATTGTAGGGAGAAATCTGTAATAATATAAGCCTGAATTTTAATTTCTTTATGGTGGCTAGTAGCACACGAAACTTCTCTACACAGTATCAACTACATAGCTTCATTTTTTACATTCTTTTTAAAAAAATATATTTTTATTGATTTCAGAGACGAAGGGAGAGATAAAAACATCAATGATGAGAGAATCATTGATTGGCTGCCTCCTGCACACCCCCAACTGGGGATCGAGCCCACAACCCAGGCATGTGCCCTTGACCAGGGTCAATCCTGGGACCCTTCAGTCAGCAGGCCAAGGCTCTATCCACTGAGTCAAACCAGCTAGGGCACATTTTTTACTTTCTAAGAGAATTTAGGGCTTCTTAGAAATGTTCAGTATTTGACTGCTGTGTGATATTTCAAGCATTACTCTGATAAATTGGGCATAAACCTAGTAAGTTGAAAATCAGAAAAAGCAAGGAGGGAGGATTTGATTCTCAGTGGTTCAAAACAAAACCCTGTAGAGTTCAGATGAAGCAATGGAGGAAGGTCCTACAGGGCACACTTGGAATGGCAAATTTAAATCTACAAAGCAGGGCAAGGAGAAAATTTTCTTCCGCATCAACTGATTACTTGCTTTTATTAACCCAATGGTGATAAAACTACATTACCGTATGCATTATGCAGAGGGCAGGCACTAAATGTGTAGGGACAATGAACATTCCAAGGGCTTACTTTGGAAAATTGGATAAATTAGCCTTTCATTATTGAGTCTTAATACACAACAGGGAGATTTTTATGTGCTGCACATCTAAGTATGATCTGCTTAAATTGATGGACGTTCTCTCCAAAAATAATGCACAGCAATTTGTTAGAAAGTTAATGTCTATTCTCATGACTTTATTGGTCTTTGAAATGGTTTTAATGGATAGAATATGAACAAATCAGTTTGCTTTTTTACAGAATGGGATTCTCTGATGGGATTTATTTAAACAATAATGGAACAGTGATTGTTGCTGACCAGGTAGTTCCTGCTCACTAGAGCCATTTAGCAGCTAATATTTTAGATCCTGGCTCATTCATTCTGAACACTAAACCAGGCATGTTTGTCCCAAAAAACTGCCTTATAAAATAGATTTGATGAGTTAACCAATATAAAATGTTTACTAACTGCTTAGATGTTGTGTGTGTATGTATGTGTGTATTTAACATGAGAACATAACAGTACGTCTAACCATAGAGAGTGGAGAAGAAGAATTCTTATCCTTCTAGTCAAAGTAAAACTCAATCATCAGTATCATTGGGTGCCTGCCAATCATGCTCTGCTCAGCTAGGGCTCCTTTCGGAATACATATATATTTTCTCAGACTTTCATATTTATTTGCTTGTCATGATTGTTTGATATTCAGCTGACAAACTGTACCAAGTAACTGACATGAACCAATGCCAGGGGGTGTCAGGAGTGACAATTGTGTGCATTACCATTTTAAATGGACTGTCTCACTCCGTTGAGTGCTGTGATTTTGTCCTTTTCCTACCTGTCATGCTCGATTAACTGGATCCCGCTTTGCAGTTATACTCAGCCCTCTCTACTGAGCAAAATTCCGCTTCTGTGATTACAAAACACTGTTTCACTTGCTTTTCATTCCCTAGCTCTGGAAGTAAAAGATGACCAATGAGATACATGAAATGAAAATATATGAACTTCTGACCAAATTTTGAGAATAATTTCTTAAAAAATGGGTATTAATTAGGAAAATACGAAGCACATTTATGACTGCTCATACTCTGGAATTGTTTTAGAATGGTATACAAATATTTTATTTAGTGTTAGCAGAATCAAATGGAGTTACATTAGAATAAAATTTCCAGGTAAGTGAAACATAATTATGATCTGTCATTAAAATAATTTTTCATAAAAATCTTTCAAACATGCACATTCATTCATTCTTAAATATGAGCAACTAAATTTAAACACTTCTTGAAACCCTAAAAATTTTACTTTCTTTTACTTTGAATTATTAATTTTTACTTCTACTTCCATTTGTTTTTGTCATTGCTTCTAATGGTCCCCAGGGTCTTAGAATTTGTTTCCCTAAGTTATTATGAAATTTCTATAAGATAAAAAGCAGTGAATTAGGAAATTAGGCCCTAAAAGTAAAACAAATAGGCATGTGGGGGGGAGGGGGGGAAGCAAGGGAAATTTAGGGCTGTCATTTCCATTTCTGAGGTCTTGGTTTTGCATATTTTGAGTTTCCTGTGTATGTTCTGAATGGCACAGTTTGCCTGGAGGCCAAGTTTCCAATAAGTGGGATATTATAAAAAAGTTTGCTTTTTATTCCTCAAAATTTTTCCTAAAATGAGAGACAGCCACAATAAAGATAGACAATAGTTCTCACCAGGGTTTAGATACCAGGCTTGCAAATCAAACTACTGCCTGCAGCAAAAGCAAAGCTATTCCCTCTCTTTGCATTTAAAATTCATGAAATGAAAGAAATTAAACAGCCCCATAAATCAAATAATATAGAAACATAGTTTAAACTCACACTCTGACTTTATAAGTCTTTAAAGTTTAAGTGATTTTATCACTGCTGATCTTCTACACTTATTCCAAAGTGGCAGCTTCACATAAACCTTGAAGGAAAAGGAAAAGGATTACTTTATAGATCTGTGGAGACCCAACTCATGTAGACATGCTCTGGTTTTTTATTTTTTTTCAACTATTGAGATAGAAGATAATCACATAGGCACTTGTTTAAAAGGCAGATTCCTATATAATTGAGTGGTTCTTAGATCCCCAATCTAAATTTTCATGACCACCACAAGCAATTCTAATTCAGGTTATTCTTGGACTACATTTTAAAAATGTGACCAAGAGCCTTGTTATATAAGTACTAGAGGCCAGATGCACAGATCCATGCACCAGTGGGGTCCCTTGGCCTGGCCTGTGGGGATCAGGCTGAAACTGGCAGTCTGACATCCCCAAAGGGGCCATGGATTGAGAGAGGGTACAGGCCAGGCAGAGGGACCCCACCAGTGCATGATCGGGGCCAGGGAGGGTCTGCAGGAGGGCTTCAGGGCATGTTCAGCCCATCTTGCCCAGTCCTGATCTGCCGGACCCCAGCAGCAAGCTCACCTACTTATCGGACCATCTGCCCCCTGGTGGTCAGTGCGCATCATAGCGACTGGTTGAATGGTAGGACACTTAGCATTTTTAACTTTATAAGAAATGTTGAAAAGGAACTTGGAAATCTGCATGAATGGAGAAATATATTTAGATCCAACCAGTTGCCTCAGGAAGTGGAGAACTTTGCATCAATTACAGAGGAGATGCTGAGAGTTCAGGTGTCCCTGTTAGTACCAATACTGGGTTTGTTTCCAGTGTGAAATGTGCAAATCCTGTTGGCAGGTCTGCTGAGACTCCTTTGCTTATGAACTGCCAAGGCTCAGAACTTGAGATGTGAATTCTGGCAGTAAGTACATTGACTCTTTGGCCAGAAATATTTATTAGCCTCAACAGTGTCTGCAACTTACTAATTCCCTTTGAAGCAATGGATCGTAGCTCCCATATATGGAAAAGGTAGCATGTAATGCAGATAACACTGTTTTTTGTTGTTGTTTTTTTAAGACTATAGTGTATTTTCATTTTATTTGATAACTAGAGGCCCGGTGCACAAAAATTTGTGCACTTGGGGGGGTCCCTCAGGCCAGCCTGTGCCCTCTTGCAGTCTGGGACCCCTCAGGGATAACCACCTGCTGGCTTAGGCCCACTCCCCGGGGGATTGGGCCTAAGCTGGCAGTCAGACATCCCTCTGGCAGCCCGGGAGCCCTCGGGGGATGCCCACTTGCCAGCAGGGAGCAGGCCTAAGCTGTAGTCAGACATCCTTAGCGCTGCTGAGGAGGCGGGAGAAGCTCCCACAACCACCGCTGTACTGGCAGCCATCAGCCTGGCTTGTGACTGAGCAGAGCTCCCCCTGTGGGAGCACACTGACCACCAGAGGGCAGCTCCTGCATTGAGCGTTTGCCCCCTGGTGGTCAGTGTGTGTCATAGTGACCAGTCATTGCCAGTCATTCTGCTATTAGGGTCAATTTGCATATTACCCTTTTATTATATAGGATAGAGGCCTGGTGCATGGGTGGGGGTCCCACTGGGGTGCCTGGCCAGTCTGGGTGAGGGCTGATGGCTGTTTGAAGGCTGGCCAAGCCCCCCAGTGGGGACCCTCAACCCATGAGGGTGTCACCAGCCTGGGTGAGGGGCTGATGGCTGTTTGCAGGCTGGCCACAGCCCCTTCAGGGTAGGGGTCCCCGCTGGGGTGACTAGACAGCCTGGGTGAGGGGCTGATGGCTGTTTGCGGCTGGCCACAGCCCCTTCAATGTGGGAGTCCCCACTGGAGTGCCTGGCCAGCCTGGGTGAAGGGCTGATGGCTGTTTGCTGGCTGGCCATGACACCCAGCCACCCAAACTCCCAGTGGAGGCTGGCTGGAAGCAGATATCTGGGGTTTGTCTTCTATAATTGAAACTTTGTTGCCTTCAGCAGAGGCCAGAGCCAGCCAGGGCAGGTGGGAACCTTGCCTTCTTCCATCACCGGGGCAACCAAACCTCCTGCTTGCTACAGCTCCATGGCTGCCGGCCACCATCTTGTTTGGGTTAATTTGCATATACTCACTCTGATTGGCTGGTAGGTGTGGCTTGGGGTGTAGCAAAGGTACAGTCAATTTGCATGTTTCTCTTTTATTAGATTAGATTATATGTAACAACCATCCTATCTAATAAAACAGAAACATGGTAATTGGCGTACAACCGCTACCCTTTTCATTGGCTAATCAGCGAGATATGCAAATTAGTCGACAGCCAAGATGGCGGCTAATTTGCATATGTCAGCCCCAAGCCTCAGACTGAGGCTTTAGGCTGGGGCCTGAGCTGAGCCATCCAGCAATCATTGATGGCGGCAGCGGAGGGGAACCAGGCGGAGCCAGCCAGCTATGCTTGATGGCAGCAGCGGCAGGAAGCTGGGGGTGCTCGGGCCCAAGCCTAAAGCCTCCGCCAGAGGCTTTAGGCTTGCGCCGGTCCAGCCAGCCAGGGATCCTTGATGGCAGTTGCAGTGGGGAACCAGGACGGAGCCAGCCAGCAATTGGTGGCGGGGGGTTGCTGGGGGTGCCCCAGTCCAGGCCTAAAGCCTTGGCCAAAGGCTTTAGGCTTGGGCCGGGGAGGAGCCAGCCAGCGATTGTTGATGGCGGCGGCTGCAGGGAGCTTGGGGTGCCCCGGCCCAGGCCTAAACCCTCAGCCTGAGGCTTTAGGCTTGGACTTGGGCGGAGCCAGCCAGCGATCGGTGGGGGCGGGGAGCTGGGTGTGCCCCAGTCCAGGCCTAAAGCCTTGGCCAGAGGCTTTAGGCTTGGGCCGGGGAGGAGCCAGCCAGCGATTGTTGATGGCGGGGAGCATAGGGAGGGTCTGGCCCAGGCCTAACACCTCAGCCAGAGGCTTTAGGCTTGGGCCGGGGAGGAGCCAGCCAGCAATCATGGACCAGCGATCCTTGATGGCCGAGGTGGCTGCAGGGAGCTAGGGGTGCCTCAGCCCAGGCCTAAACCCTCAGCCTGAGGCTTTAGGCCAGGGGCGGGGCAGAGCCAGCCAGCGATCTTGATGGCGGGGAGCATGGGGGGGAGGGTGGGGTCCGGCCCAGGTCTAACACCTCAGCCAGAGGCTTTAGGCTTGGGCCGGGGAGGAACCAGCCAGCGATCGTTGATGGCAGCAAAGGTGGGGAGCATGGGGGGAGGGTCCCAGGCCTAACACCTCAGCCAGAGGCTTTAGGCTTGGACCTTGACGGAGCCAGCAAGTGATCCTCATGGCGACTTTGGCAGGGAACCGGGTCGGAGCCAGTCAGTGATTGGTGGTGGGGAGCTGGGGGTGCCCCGGTCCAGGTCTAAAGCCTTGGCCTGAGGCTTTAGGCCGGAGCCGGGGGGGGGGAGCCAGCCAGTGATCAGCGGCAGGGAGCTGGGGGGGCGGGGGGCGCCGGCCCAGGCCCAGGCCTAACACCTCAACCAGAGGCTTTAGGCTTGGGCCGGGGAGGAGCCAGCCAGGGATCATTGATGGCTGCAGCAGCGGGAAATCAGGGCGGAGCCAGCCAGCGATCCTTGATGGCGGTGGCAGCGGCTGTGGGGAGCTGGGGGTGCCCCGGCCCAGGCCTAAAACCTCGGCCTGAGGCTTTAGGTTTGGGCCGGGGAGGAGCCAGCCAGTGATCATTGAGCCAGCGATCATTGATGGTGGCCCAGGCCTAACACCTCAGCCTGAGGCTTTAAGCTTGGGCCAAGAAGGAGCCAGCCAGCAATCGTTGATGGTGGCAGCGGTGGGGAGCTGGGGGTGCCCTGGCCCAGGGCTAATAACTCTCCAGAGGCTTTAGGCCCGGCAGGGGCCATACTGGCAATTGGTGTGAACTACAGAGGAAACACCTTTTCTGACTGCTGATTGGCTAAGCTCCCTGTGGTCACTGGTAATATTCTTAGTAACTTGGTAATGAGAGTCCAAATAGGTGATCTAGGGTTTTTTTTACTATACTCCTGGAGAAAAAAAGGAAGGTCTGCTGCTGGAGGGTTAAGAAATGTCATATCCTGCCCTAGCTGGTTTGGCTCAGTGGGTAATACCTCGGCCTGCCCAACACAGATTCTGGGTTCAATTCTGACCAAGG
Source organism: Myotis daubentonii (assembly GCF_963259705.1). NCBI lineage: Eukaryota > Metazoa > Chordata > Mammalia > Chiroptera > Vespertilionidae > Myotis > Myotis daubentonii. The sequence continues at coordinate 44,195,678 of NC_081844.1, read as the reverse complement.
GCATGTACCTAGGTTGCAGGTTCCTCCCTGGCCCGGGCCCAGGTCAGGGCTCATGCAGGAGGCAACCAATCAAAGTGTTCCTCTCACTTTGATGTTTCTCTCTGTCTTTCCCTTTCCCCTCCACATTCTCTAAAAATCAATGGGAACATATCCTCAGGTGAGGAGAAGGAAGGAAGGAAGGAAGGAAGGAAGGAAGGAAGGAAGGAAGGAAGGAAGGAAGGAAGGAAGGAAGGAAGGAAGGAAGGAAGGAAGGAAGATGGAAGGATGGAAGGATGGAAGGATGGATGGATGGATTTTTTCATGGTAAAGGGACTGGAGTCCGTGTTGATGAAAACACCTTGGTGGCTGCCCTGACTGGCAGTGGCTGCAACAGTGCGGTGATGGGGCTGCGGCCTTCCCCTGATCAGCCTGGTTGACTCCCACAAAGGGAGGCCAGACTGTGGCTTAGGCCCACTCCCCAAGGGGAGCAGGTAGTAGGACATCCCCTAGGGCTCCCAGTATGTGATAGGGGGCAAGCTGGGCTGAGGGACCCCCCCCCCCCCCGCCAGTGCACAAATTTTTGTGCACCGGGCCTCTAGTTACAGTATAATAAAGAATAGTTTTCTCTACCTATTAACGTATCCTTACCCCCCACCCCCTGCCAAAAAACAGATCTTTTTTCTGTCTCCATAGTTTTAACTATCCCAGACATCTTTTAGTTGGAACAATATAGTATGTATCCTTTACAGACTGGCTGCTTTTCCCTAGTAATATGCATTTAAGTTTTCTCCATGGTTTTTTCGTGGCTTGATAGATCATATCTATCATAGAGTAATATCCCATTATCTAGTTTCACTACAATTTATTTATCCATTTATCTGATGAAGGAAATCTTTGTTGCTTTTGAGTTTTGGCAATCATGAATAAAATGCTAAAAACATCCACGTGCAGGTTTTTGTGTCACATAGTTCTCAACTTTTTTGGTAAGACTGTACTTAGCTTTTTAAAGCTGTCTTCCAATGTGCCTGAACCATTTTGCATTCTGACAATCAATGAATGCGAGTTCCTGTTGGTGTTGTCAGTGTTTTGGATTTGGCCATTCTTATAGGTGTGTGGTGGGTATCTCATTGTTGTTTTAATTTGTGATACCATAATGACCTTTATATATTGTTGTATTCAATTTGGCAATATTTTGTTGAGGATTTCAGCACATATGGTCATGAAGAATATTGGTCTGTAGTTTTCTTTTCTTGTTATATCTTTGTCTGAGTTTGGTATCAGAATAATGATGGCCTGCCCAGTGAGCATGGCTCAGTGATTGAGCATTGACCTATGATCCAGGAGGTCACTGTTGGATTCCTGGTCAGGGCACATGCCTGGGTTGTGGGATCAATCCCCAGTAGGGTGGGTGCAGGAGGAAGCTGATAAATGATTCTTTCTCATCATTGATGTTTCTATCTCTCTCTCCCTTCCTCTCTGAAATCAATAAAAATGTATTTTAAATATATTGATAGCCTTAATGAATTTAGGAAATGTTCCTCACCTCTTTGGTCAAACAATAATGGCTTCCTAAAACTCTGGAATAACATTCTACATCCTAGAAGCACCTGCATGAACTGGCCCTTTGCCTGGCCTCTTTCCCCTCCTCTTTTTCTTGCTCATAGTTCTCTGGCCATAGGGGCTTCCTTTCTTTCCTGGAACACAGCCAACTCATCCTGTCTGAAGTAATTTTCTCTGTTACCCACTCAAGTTTCTTTCTTCACAGCATTTAGGTCTCTGCTCAAGGGCACTTGGTCAAAATAGAAATTTCTCTCTTCCTTTTCTCCTTCGTGGTATGTCTTATTTGTTCTTTATTGTTCATATCAGTGTTTGCTTTTATAGTATATTTTCATTTAGTGTCAGCAATTAGTGACCTCTATCCAATAACGCCAGTACTGAGTAAATATTTGTTGAGTGAGGGAATGGGGTAGCAAATTGCCCTCCTTAGATCAACAAGCCTTATTCTTAAATTAATTTCACAACTTTTATTGAGGGCATCTGAATTTGCCTAGCAAAGTAGTGAATGATTTGAGAAGTCCAGAGATTTATTAGAGAGCCTCTCTAGCCACAGAAATTCACAATCTAATTGAGTAATGTGACAAATACTTAAAGTCAGTAAGAATTTAAAACCTATGTAGGTCAAGAAGGAAAAAAAAGTGATGTCATGAAGTGCAGTAGGTGATTAATTGTTTTAATTGTTACATTATGCAGGACATAATTACTATAATATATTAGAGGAGGAACAAAGGACTTCAATTTGAAGTACTGAAGATTTTTATGGAGAAATTGCATTTGAAAGAAAACCTGATAAATATTTATACAAAACAAACCCCAGGCCTTTTCCCCCCATTGCCTCACTGAAGAAGCTATGTTAAAATTAACAAAACCCCAGGTTAAAATTGGTCATAGCACCAAATCAAAATCAAATTAATATTTTTAATTTGCCTTCTAGCCTTTGTCTTTGCATTGTCAGTTTTTGCATATTTATAGTGTTGTCATTCATAGAGACTTAACTTTTCTGTTAATATATACCATGCATATTTTATTTCTGATTTCTCTTTTGAAAGATGATTTTTCTCCATGCTGCCACCCTTCCTCATAAAATAGGCTGAAAACCTGGCATGTTCCTTTCCACACTATTCTCCATGTTCATACAATCAGATATGAATATAAAGGGCAGTTTCTTCTTGATTGTGTTCATCTTTAAAGTAGAATTATGGTCTGATTGTCTCTCTACAATTTTCATTTGTTGTTACAAATGTATTATAAAAACTCTTTCAGAGCCATAGTTCTTGATGTATATCACTTTAATAGCAGCATAATATTTTGTTGTGTCAAATCACAATTTAGTCAATTTTGTCCCAATTATGTAAATTTGGGTAATTTTTAGTTTGGGTTTATTTATTTGTATTTGTCATACCTTTGCATATCTGACATTATAAGCAGATGTTTTCATTTTATGCAATTACTGTGTCAAAATAAATGTAATTAGATAGTGAATGAGATTTTCCTTTTGTATTGATTTTTGACTTAGGCCCCAAACCTGTTTTTGTTTTTTGTTTTTACATTTCATTTTAAAGTTTTATTTTGTTGTTGTTGTTTTAATATATGTTATTGATTTTTTATAGAGAGGAAGGGAGAGGGATAGAGAGTTAGAAACATCGATGAGAGAGAAACATCGATCAGCTGCCTCCTGCACACCTCCCACTGGGGATGTGCCCGCAACCCAGAATCGAACCTGGGACCTCTCAGTCCTCAGGCTGATACTCTATCCACCGAGCCAAACCGGTCAGGGCCGTTTTAAAGTGTTTTGAGGTAGCTCTATTCTCCTTCCCACAGTGGCTTCACCAATCTGCATTCCCACAGAAAAGAGGCTCAACATCAATAGTCATCAGAGAGATGCAAATTAAAACCACAATGAGATATTAGAGTGTATCTTACCAATAAATCAACAAACAAGTCTTGGCGAGGTTTGGGGGAAAAGGAACAATGTGGATTTTTAATTTTTTCTATGGTTTAAAATTTCTGTCTAGTCTTCTTTTATGCCAACCTGAAAGACTCCCTTTTAACATTTCTCTGAAGGCAGATCTACTTGTAATGAATTCCCTCAGCTTTTGTTTATCTCTGGCTTTCTTAATATCTCCCTCATTTTTTGAAGGACAGTTCTGTTGGATAAAGAAATGTCATTTGATGGCTTTTTCTTTCCGCATTTTGAATATTACCAGTCCATCTTTGGGCCGCCAAGGTTTCTTATGAGAAACTGACTCAAACTTTTTAATAATCCTTGGTTTGTGATGAATTTCTCTTGCTGTTTTGAAGATTCTCTCTTCGTCTTTTAAGAGTTTGATTGTAATGTATTCTTACCTGGAGTTTGAGCTTCTTGAAGATGTATATTCATGAATTTCATAAAAATTTCTTTAACATTTTTCTTTTCCTTCTTGAATTCCTAATGTATATGTTCCTCTGTTTTAGGGTATCTCACAGATCCCTTAGGCTCTGGTTCACTTTGCTTCATTCTTTGTTCTATTTTCCAACTCAATAATTTCAAATGTTCTATCTTCACACTTGCTGATTCCTTCTTCTATGTGTCAAATCTGTTTTTTGAATTCTTCTTGTGCAATTTTAATTTCAATGATTCTACTTTAAAGCCCTAGAATTTCTTTCGGCTCCTTTTGAATAATTATCTCTTTATTGGTATTCTCATTTCCTTCATACATCACTTCCTTATCATATCTTTCTTTAGCTCTTTGAGCATTTTTAACACAGTGATTTTCAAATCTTTGTCCATTAAGTCTGATGTCTGTCAATTTATTTTGTTCTTTTGAATAATCCATACTTTCCTGTTTCCTTATATGTTTTGTGACTTTTTTAGTTGAAAATTTTATTTTAATTTAATTATGTGGTAACTCTGAATATCAGATTATCCCCCTTCCAGAGGGTTTACTCTCTGATTGTTGTAGGTGTTTTATATTGGTAATCAGCTTGAGGTGAAAGCTTATAGTCTTTTCTGTGCCTACTTCTCTCCTTGGGCATGTACAGTGGCTGATTTCTCCTATATACCTTGTTGTTTTTGAATGTATAGAAAAACCATGATGTTGCCCCTTTAAATTTCCTGGTGCCTCCTTAGCTAGTGAGGTAAAACCGTGATGGACAGCATCTTGGTCATCAGAAGCAACTGTTAGAAATCAGAACACATAACCTCATATTTGGAGGACAAGGTCCTTATATTATCCATCCTGGCTCCAACAAGCCATGCCAGAAGCACAGGTTGCCATCCCAATAGCTTCCTGGCCACAGGGCTTAGGGCTGTGGGATAGGTAGCCACTACCATGTTGAGGACTAAAACTCACAAATATTAATTGCAGTTTATCAGTCAGTCTTTTTCCTGGATATTGAAACATTCAAATAGATTCCAATGTTTCAAAATAGTCACTTCATTGTATGTCATACAATTATTTTCTAGACACAGAAACAGATTCCTGGCACTTTCTTCTCCACTATATTCCCAATGGCACTCTAGTAACCTGATATATTGTCATGCAGTTGTACAATCATATTTTAATCCTGCAATAGAGATAGACATTTGATTGCTTCCTATTCTATATAAACTTAAGATATATAATCCTAAAAATAACTTTTAAAGTAGATCCCTATTTACTTTCAATTTCTTAACATATTTATTACTATATCATCAACATTTTCTCTATGATACTTTATGCTGCAATTTAGATTTCTATTTTAGAGCTGATACACAGTAACTTATTGATGTGGCCAATATATCAACATGAGGAAAGGACCAAACAATGACTGCCAAAAACATTTTAAGCATTTCTTATAGCTACAGCTGTTTGTTTGGATTCATCTTTTGATTATTTATTTATTTATTTATTTACTTCATTTAGGATTTTGTAGTGAGGAAAGTGTTATTGGCCATTTGAATATTCAAAATGTTCTCTACAATCTAAATGAAAACAAATAAATTTATAAAATGTACTGGAATGTTTGCTCATATTGTCCATTCATTTTACATATAATGTAACCAAGTTGGGAAGAGTTTAATTATTTGCTGACATTGATAATACAAATAGGTGGTAAAATACATTAGATAATTTGCTAGAACACCTCCTCATTTCATAGAAAGAATAAACTGAGATCCAAAGATAACACATGGCTATCATGAGTTCCTAGTGCTGTTTCTACCATTTGGTCTTTAGAGCATAAAGAATACAGGGAAAAATGCAACTATTTAGTAGTTATAATTACATGATTTGTCATATTTATATTAAGCATAGTGTCATGAAACACTAGAAGAAAAGGAGCTACCAAATATAAATATCTGCATCTGTTTTCCTAAAGGAAGTTTATTTTCAATAGATACTAATTATTTACAAACATTAAGCTAAATGTAACTTTAAGTTGTGATAGTTTACTATAACACATTTTGCCTTCTGGGATTTTAAAACAGTGAGAGAGCTTGCATTTGTCTACAAGGATATTTTGACAGCTCTAAAGGACCATGTATATTATGATCCAGAGAATGCCATGAAAATGAGGTACTCAAAATAACAAAAACATGTTATCCATAAGGTATTCACAAGGTTTGCATAGTTACAAACGCATTGCATTTAATGTTTTTAGTAATTTGGGCATCATTTCCTTCTAAATTAGTTAAACTCTTTAGCCAGGGTTATTTTTTGTTATTAACATTCTAAAGTTGGGTCTTTGGCTAACTGCTTTTTCTCATTTTGGGTTCTTCTTCAGTTGATTCTGCATAGGAAATGTTGTGTTCCAGGGGCTGGGAATAAAGGGCAATATAAATACTGAATTTAATCGACACAAACCATTATGCTCAACTAATATTTGACAAAGGAGGCAAGAGCATACAATGGAGTCAAGACAGTCTCTTCAATAAATGGTGTTGGGAAAACTGGACAGATACTTGCAAAAAAATGAAACTAGACCGTCAACTTAAACCATACACAAAAATAAACTCAAAATGGATAAAGAATTTAAACATAAGACGGGAAACCATAAAAATATTAGAGAAGCCATAGACAGCAAAATAGCAGACATTTGTCATAGCAATATATTTAACGATACAGCTCCTAGGATAATGGAAACTACGGAGAAAATAAACAAATGGGACTACATCAAAATAAAAAGCTTCTGCACAGCAAAAGAAACCATCAACAAAACAACAAGAAAGCCCACTGCATGGGAGAACATATTTGCCAATGTTATCACTGATAAGCGTTTGATCTCCAACATTTACAGGGAACTCATACAACTTAACAAAAGGAAGATAAATGATCCAATCAAAAAATGGGCAAAGGACCTAAATAGACACTTTTTGAAGGAGGACATTTAGAGGGCCAAGAGACATATGAAAACATGCTCAAAGTCACTAATTATCTGAGAGATGAAAATCAAAACAACAATGAGGTACCATCTCACACCTGTCAGAATGGCTATCATCAACAAATCAACAAACGACAAGTGCTGGAGAGGATCCCGAGAAAAAGGAACCCTCGTTCACTGCTGGTGAGAATGCAGACTGGTGCAGCCACTGTGGAAAACGGTATGGCATTTCCTCAAAAAACTAAAAATGGAACTGCCATTTGACCCAGTAATACCACTTCTAGGAATATATCCCAAGAAAAAAAAACACCAATCAGAAAGGATATATGCACCCCTATGTTCCTAGCAGCACAATTTATAATAGCTAAGATTTAGAAACAGCCTAAATGTCCATTAGCAGATGAGTCTACACATTTGAATACTATGCTGCTATAAAAAAGAAGGAATTCTTACTGTTTGCAACAGCATGGATGGAACTGGAGAGCATTGTGCTAAGTGAAATAAGCCAGTCAGAGAAGGATAAATACCACATGATCTCACTCATTTGTAGATAATAAAGACCATTATAAACTGATGAAAAAAATAGATAGAGGAAGAGAAGGAAGAGAAGCATCAAACAGACTGTCAAACTACAGCAGGAAGGTTGGGGAGGATTGAAGGTGGGGAGGTAAGAGATCAACCAAAGGATGCATGCATAGGAGCATAACCAATGGACACAAGACCCTGGGAGTGGGTGAGGGCCTGGGGAAGGTCAATTAGGAAAAAAAAGGAGACATATGTACTAGTATTTGTAATACTTGGAACAATAAAAAAGGCAAAATGTTGGGTGCTCAAGAAAGGAAAAATGTTCACTTTCACAAACAAACAAAATAAATATATAAATAAACAAATACTGAATTTAAGCAAAAAGTAAAACATTACTTAGAGTATGACTATGTGAAAGACTAGGAGAGAAAGATACTTTGCATATATCTCCTTTACATGAACTGCAGTACCTTTACAATTGTTTTCTTAATGTATTTTTTACTGATTTCAGAAAGGGAGAGAATCATTGATCACCTGCTTCTTGCACACCCCCTACTGGGGATCAAGCCTATGGCCCCAGGCATGTGCCCTGACTAGGAATCCAGCAGTTACCTCCTGGTTCAACCACTGTACCACACTGACCAGGCAATAACTGTTTTCTAATATCAGAATCTCCCAGGAGGGAAATGCTTCAGAAATCATCACCTCCTTTCGTACAGCCAGGTAAGTTTTTTCTAGTTTAATGCAATAACACAGTAATAAAAAAAACTGGCTATTAACTTTGAAGGGCTCCTAATCCAGCCCCCAAACATGCTTTGTCCTACGGAAAAATATCTGGTATGACATATATGTTTGTGTATTTCATATTTTTATGGAAGTAAATTGTATAATAACTGGCAGAAAAAGTTGAATAAATTAGGTTTAAAGTCATCTGCGGCTCATTGATCATTTTAACAAAATTTGTGAGCCAACTACTGGAGATTGCATTTCATTAAAATGGAGGAATAGTCCAAGAATCTGGAAAACAAGTGTTCAGGTAACATCTAATAAAGGAGGGTATAATGAAAATCACCAGGCCAATCTAGAGCCCAATCAGAATACGTAAGCACAGGAGAACTGACCATCCCTAGGATGCATGACACCAGTACAAAAACAAAGCTGACTTCCATATGTCTAGGAGATTTGTAGTCTAAGAGTTTGGGAGCGAAATAGTGGTAAGTGTGTACACAGTAAGAGAATATTTTTTAAAAACAACTTTAACTCAGCGGTTCTCAACCTGTGGGTCGCGACCCCTTTGGGGGTCAAACGGCCCTTTCACAGGGGTCGCCTAAGACCATTGGGAAATACATATATAATTACATATTGTTTTTGTGATTAATCACTGTGCTTTAATTATGTTCAATTTGTAACAATGAAAATACATCCTGCATATCAGATATTTACATTATGATTCATAACAGTAGCAAAATGACAGTTATGAAGTAGCAATGAAAATAATTTTATGATTGGGGGTCACCACAACATGAGGAACTGTATTAAAGGGTCGCGGCATTAAGAAGGTTGAGAACCACTGGTTTAACTGAAGGGAGAGAAATAAGCTGTAGAAAGCAAATTTAATTATGAAATGCATTTCAGCTGCATCAGCTGAAAATAACATTTACATAGAGATGTGAATGTAAACATTGAACATTGACTTAAACCATTGTATTAGTCCAAATATGTATTTGATAATGAGAAAGTGTGGGCTAAAACCCCCATCCTTCCCAGTAAAAAGGCATCAGATAACATCTAATCCTTACAGAGGTAGAGGTATTTAGAATATTAGAAGTAAATACCATGATAAACAGGTGATAATTACAAATAGTCTCCGAAGAGTAGAATTTTTGTAAAGACTGGTGAAGAAGCAGATGCTGGTTTTGTTTTTATTGGCACTTTTAATACCATCTATATTTACAAATATAAATCATTTTAGTAAAAATTAAATTTAAGATATTATCAGTAAAAGCGATGCTTTTCATGTACTCAAAAATTTAAAATTATGGTCATGTGTTGGGATGGAAAAAGTTCTTCTGCCCAAATTCTGTTATTTCATGTTCACCTTCCATATTCACTAACCGCAGTGGAGAGGTTACCAAGCTAGTGATAAGAATCTGAGCTATTGATTGGATCCTGTTTCACTTCTGGTCAGAGACACTGTTCTTAGAACTGTGTCTGCCCCTACAGTTTTCTTTTACTTCGTAATCCAATGCTGTAAACACATGTGGGCAACACAAGACAGGCCTGGTTGCCTGAGTGTGTGAAATCAGCTTCCCATCCCTTTCCATGTTAATGGTTAGATTTACCGACTGCCCCTGAGTTTCCAGGGCTGTGAATATGAAACCCACTCAAGCAGTTCGGTTTATAATTTATTTCAGTTTTTCTTTTCTTTCAGAAATACCCTAAAGTTTATGAGTATTAAATGTTTCTCCAAGTTTTTTTTTCTACCCTATCCAGTAATTTTTTCTTGCATACATAGCCCTCTTGAGCAAAAATCCTACAGATCAAGAGAGGTAAACAAGACTTTTAGGCAGCAGTATTCTAAATTAAAACATAATATATGACTACCACTGGTAGTGTGCTGTTAGCTTCAGCAACTGACTGACTTTTGCATTTTCTTTAAAAGCATAGGGCAGAAAAAAAATCTTATTAATACAGATAAAGAACTACAAATAGCACTAGATTACCTATTGCTCTATCTCCCTTTCTATATCTTTCTCTTTGTTTCCTTCCTTCCCAGTTCTCTATGACATTTTAAAATACACTTCAATTACTTTGGAAGTTTTATGGAAAATATAATACTCTTTCTTTCCTTTAAATACTTGGGTATATGTTGGTGTATAGGCAGTTAAAATTGTTATATCCTCTTCTTGGATTGACCATTTTAAAGTTGGATAGAATCCCTAGCTATCCAATAATGGCAGCTGTTTACTTTTCTATCAGTTGAATATTAGGTGAGGAGGTGGGTCCAAGGTGGACGCTGAGCTCTCCCCCTCCCAACAACACACCAAACGTATACTTATTGTACATTTGGAGCAATTCCTCCTAGAGACAACTGAGAGCCAATTCAACAGCTTCTGAAAGACAAGCAAGAGAAACTACAGGGAACCCCAAGAGCTGAGGGAACAACTCAGGACCCAGGAACTGGTGAGCATCATTGTTTGCATTTCCCGTGCACGTGGATGGTGAGGGAACTCCATCCAGGCTCTCCAGGATGACCTTCGGGCACTGTATTGTGTCCCCAGCCACCCTTCTTAGAGGTAGATCCAGCAGAAACAGGAGGGCATACATGGGGCCTCTCCAGCTGGAGGCTGATCCTGTGGCTGCTGATTTGTGCATCCACTGGGCTGCGCAAAATGCTGCGGTACCTGCACACAGGACTGCCCTGTCCAGCAAAGTTGTGGAGAGGGGTAGAAATGTAGTGCTTTTAGACTGCAATTGAACTTAAATGCCTATCAGCTTAAAATAGATTACTACAGAAATAGGTGGATATATATAAACCTCATGGTGTCATAAACCAAAAGCATACAGAATACACAGAAAAATGAATCCAATTGAAACACTAAAGAAAATCAACAAATCATCAGGAAAGAGATCAAGAGAAAAACAGGAAAAAAAAATGTAATTAACAAAATTATAATAATAAGAATATACCTATCAATAATTACTCACATGGACTAAATGCTCCAATGGGACAACAGAGAAGCAGAATGGAGAAAACACACACAAAACCAGGACCCACTTACACATGGCTTGCAAGAGACTCACTTTAAATTGAAAAGCACATACAGATCGAAAGGAAAGGGATAAAAATGATATTCCATGCAAATGGAATGAAAAGAAAGCTGGGATACAAAGTAGACTTTAAAAAAATGTAAAAAAGAGACAAAGAAGAATGTACATAACGTTAAAAAGGTCAATCCAAGAAGAGGATATAACAATTTTAACTGCCTATACACCAACATAGGATCACCCGAGTATTTAAAGCAAACATTAAAGGGTGAAATGCAAAGTAATACAATAACATTTTGGGACTTTAATGCTCCACTTACATCATTTGATAGATCATCTAAATAGAAAATTAATAAGTAATGGCCTTTAATGGCACATTAGACCAGTTTTACATTTATAGAGCATTTCATCTAAAAACAATGGGTTCCATGTTTTTCTCGAGTGCACATGGAAGATTTTTCAGGATAGTTCCTATACTAGGCTAGAAAACAAGCCTCAATGAATTTGAGGATTTTGAAATTATGTCAAGCATTTTTGTCTGACCACAATGGCATTAAACTAGAAATCTACTACAGGAATAAAACTGGAAAAAAATCAGTAATTAGACAACAGGCTTCTAAACAATCAATGGATCAAAAACTACCTTGAGACAAATGAAAATGACAACACAACCTTAATTTATGGGATGCAGCAAAATCAGTTAGTAAGATGAAAGTGTATAGCTGTACAACCTATCTCAAAAGCAGCAAAGATCCCAAACGAACAATCTAAATTTACACATAAAGAAATAAGAAAAAGAGGAACAAATAAAATCAAATTAAGTAAAGAAACAAAGATAAGAAATGATTAATAAAACTAAGAGCTGGTTCTTTGAAAAGATAAATGATAAGCCTCTAGCAAGACTCATCAAGGAGAAAAAAAAGAGGCGGGCACAAATAAATAAAATCAGAAATGAAAGAGGTGTGTTTACAATCTGTATAAATTGTAAAGTATAAATGCAAAGACTCTGAAAAATGCTACCAAGCAAAATTTAGCAACACATTAAAGGTATTATTCACTATAATCAAGTGGGATTTATTCCTGCGATGCAAGGATGGTTTAACACACACACAAATCAGTAAATGCGATGCATTGCAAGGAATGAAAGAAAAAAAATGATTATCTCAATAGATGTAGAAAAAGCATTTGACAAAATTCAACATCCATTCATAACAACTCTAACAAATTAAGTATGGAAGGAACTTATCTCAAAATAATAAATGCCATATACGACAAACCCAGGGCTAATCTTACATTCTATGGTGAAAAGTTAAAATATTTTGTCTGAGATCAGGAATAATACAAAGACTCCCACTGTCAACATACCTATTCAATAAAGTAGAGACTTCCAAGGCAGAGCTATCAATCAATAAAAAAGAAATAAAAGGTACCAGAATTGGAAAGGAAGAGATAAAATTTTATCTATTTTTCAAATGGTACGATTTTATATAAAGAAAGTTCTAAATTCCATAAGTGTTAGATTTAGTTAATAATGTCAGTAAAATTGCAGGACACAAAATTAACATACAAAATTTAGTGGAATTTCTATACACCCAACAAATTATATGAAAAATGAATTTTAAAAATGATCCCATTTATAATATACCTAAAACAATTAAATAACTAGGAATAAATGTAATAAAAAAGAAATAAAAGACACAAATAAGTTGAAAAATACTGCCAAAGCCATGTATAGATTCAAAGCAATCTCTATCCAGATTCCAAAGGCATTTTTTAAAGAATAAAAACAGTCCTAAAATATGTATGGAACTACACAAAAAACACACTAAATAGCCCAAGCAATCCTGAGAAGCAAGTGAGGGGATTCATACTTCTTGATTTCAAGCTATATTATAAAACTATCATAATCAAAACAGTATGGTGTTGGTATAAAAACCAACACATTGATTAGTGGGACATAATTGAGATAAACCCATGCATAACAGTCAACTAATACTTGAAAGGAAATCATGAATACTCAATGGAGAGAATAGTCTATTTAAAAATTGGTGCTGGGAAATTTGGATATTCACATGTGAAAACCTAAAACTAGACCTCTATCTTACACCACACACAAAAATTATTGAAATAAATAACAGACTTCAATATCAGATCTTAAACCATAAAATGCCTAGAAGAAAACTTAGGAGAAAAGCTTTTTGACGTTGGTCTTTGGAATGATTTTTTGGATATGACACCTAAAGCACAAGGAACAAAATTAAAAAGAAACAAGTGGGGTTACATCAAACTAAAAACCTTCTGCACAGAAAAAAAAAAAAAAGGTCAACAAAAAAAGGAAAGGCAATCTCCACTTTTGGAGAAAATATGTGCAAATCACACATCTAATTAGGTGTTAATATACAAAATATATAAAGGATCCATAAAACTCAACAGAGAAAAATGGGAATCAAAACCACAATGAGACATCACTTGATGCCTGCCATGATGGCTATCTTCAAAAAGTCAAGAGACAGATCTTGATGAGAATGTGGGGAAAAGGCAATCCTGTGCCCTGCTGGTGACAACGTAGATTGGTACCGCTACTATGACCCAACTTCTAGGTATACATCCAGAGGAAATGAGATCACTATGCTGAAGCGACACCTGGACTCCCATGTTCAGTACAGCATCATTTACAACAGCCAAGAAAGAAGCAACCTGTGTCCATCAACAAATGAATGGATAAATCTATAGAACATTATTCAGCCACAAAAAGGAGAAGACCTGCCATTTGCAACACGAATGGTCATTATGATAAGTGAAATGTCAGCTAAAAACCAAATACTTATATCTGGAGTCTAAAATAAAAAAAAAATTGAATTCAGAAAATTTGATCAGATCTGTGGTTATCAGAGGCAGGTGGTGAAGGGTGGGGGAATTGGATGAAGTTGGTTAAGTTACAAGCTTCTAGTTATAAGGAAGTACTGGGGATGCAATATACAACATGCTAACTATAATTAACTCTGCCATATGGTATATTTGAATATTGCTAAGAGTTATTATCATAAGAAAAACATTAATTTTTTGTTTTTATATTTAAGTGATGAATATTAAGTAAACATATTGTGGTAATCATTTCACAATATATGTAGTTAAGTCATTATGTTGTATGCCTTAAACTTATAAAGTGCTATGTGTCAGTATGTCAACTATATCTTCATGATACCCAAAGAAAATGAAATTAAAACAATATACATAAAACCAGAAATGCTGTAAAGTTACATTTTCTTGGAATTCCCATTGGAAGAAGCAGAGAGACATAAATATCATTTTATGCTCTATGTGCTTACTTAAAAAGTACACTGTGAGCTCAAGGCTCCATTGCTGCCTTCTTATTTCTTATGTTTATATACTTCACTTTCAAGCTACCCCAGCCTATGTGCTCAGAAGGAGGCCACACACAGAGCAAATGAACATTAACAGTTCTTTAGTAACTTTCCTTTCCCACTCTAGCTGTTAACTAATTAAACTATTTTTGGAATGCATGAATAGGTGGAGTTAAATGTTTAGGCCTCCAAAGACAATTATTTTCACCTCAAAAGCAAGAGAACATCCATAAAACTAGATGATAAATCTAAGAGATTATAGAGGCTAAGGGAATAGATATATCAGAGTAAATCAGAAAAAAAATAAGTTTAAAAATATGTAAAATGAAAATTCAGCAAGAGAAAAATACTGTATGCAGAAAAAAATGGAAATGTCAATCAAATCTTAAATCACAAATATTGAGGCCAAATGATATGGCTTAATATAGATGAAAGGGTAAATATTAACTTAAAATATTTTATAAAATTTTAATATGTATATGGAAATTCATTTATATTAAATTTGGGGCTTCTAGAGAGATTTCCCATAAACTGTAGAAGTTGGATTAACATCCTATACAAATTCTAGCATGTATGGATTGGACAGATTTATAGAGCTGGATGTATTTAAAATAAAAACAACAGTGTTAACATAACCATGAAGAGCTGACAGATTTTTTTTCCAAGTTAAGAGTCTGTGTAGACATTTTGATTTAAAAAAAAAAATTAGGTAACAGGCAATAAACTAATAATATTTTAAACACAAATATTGAATTTTGTTTTAGAGCTACTAAAACAATAGCAATACATTAGGGCAATTTCTTTTACAAATTATGAAACAACTTCTAGAAACAATATGCAAACCCTGTGGAGTCAGTGTTCAACCAGAGATGCAGAATCAGTAGGAGACTACAGTTTTATAAAAATAAGAGATTGTATATTATGTAATTACAAGGAATTGACTGACACAATTGTTGGGACTGATGAGGCTAGTCCCAAATCCAAGGACAAGTGCTCAGAAAGGGAACATCACAAGCAGGATTCCTCAACCACAGACCAAAGATGTTTTCTAGAGGTAGACTATTTTCTTCACCTCAGGGAGGTGGGGTGCAATAGGAGCAGAGGATCACTGAACTATGAAATAGGAGCAAACTTTATGTCTGCCATTTCCAAAAATTATAACATAAAACTAAGTCATGCATTAAAGTACCAATAACATGAACTTGTTAATGATACATTTATCAAAAGATCACTTCTACATGGAAAACAATAGCACATGTTGAAAGAAATAAGAGAAACCAAAATAAATGGAGAGAAATGTGATGATTATGGACTAGAAATGAATTATTGCTAAGTTGTCCATTATATTATATTGATCTACAGATTTAATGAAATTCTAGCAGAATTTCTACAAAAAGAAAGTGACCAACTACCTGTAAAATGGGGAAGGATATACAAAGGATATAAAATAGGCAAATAATCTTAACAAAGAAGAATGATATTAGAGGATTTTCACTACCTACTTTTAAGACTTACTATAAATCTATAGTGATTAACACAGTGCAGCATTGATGAAAATGCAGAATCGAGTTCAGAAATAACCCACACGTACCTGGTCAACTGTATTTCACCAAAGCTGCCAAGGCCATTGAGAGGGGAGTGAGTCTTCCAACAAATGTTTCTTCAATACCTGAAAACACAAAACAGAACAACAAAAAGGAAACTATTTCACACAATACACAAAAATTAGTTTGAGGTAGATAATAGGCTTAAATGCAAAAGCTAAAACTGTAACACTTCGCAAAAGACAACATTTATGTGCTGGCATACATAGGCAAGGATTTCTTAGCAATAACAAAAACAATTACCATAGAGACAAATATTGGTGAAATGAATCCTATAAAAAATATAAACTTTGAAAAATGCATATCCTTAAAAACATGGAAAGGCCAGCCATAGAGTTGATGGAAAGCTTCCTTGGAAAGCTTCCTTGTCCAGAATACATAAGAACTCACACAAATAAGTAATGAAAGAAGGATGACAATTAAAATGGACAAAAACTTAGACCTTTTTCAGAAGTATACAGAGTGAGACAAAAGTAGGTTTACAGTTATGCATATGGAAAATAATACAAGAATAAATTCTGTTCTGCATACTCACAACTGTTAACCTACTTTTGCCTCACTCTGTATATACAAGTAGCTAATAAGCACAAACAAAAACTGTTCATCTTTAACCATTGGGACAGTGCATATTAAGACCATAATGACCATTTCTAACATATTAAGGCTAAAATGACAAACCCAAATTCTGGTAAAGATGTGGTACAATATGAACTCTCATTGTTACTGAGTAGGTAAAATGGTACAACTACTTTGGGAAACAGTTTGGCATTTTCTTATCAAGTAAAATATATATCAAACCTATTAACCAAAGTATTTATTCTCAATTTTTAACCTAAGAGAAATGGAAACATGTGCACAAAAAAAGATTTGCAAAAAAATATTTTCAGCACCTTTATTCATAATAGTCCCAAACTTTTAGACATAAGCCAAAGGTACAACCAAAGGAGAATGGTTTTTTTAACATGGGTAATAGCAGTATCATCAGCAAGACAGTAAATAATTGCAAACTAAAAAAAAAAAAAAAAAAAAAAAAGCTCAGAGAAATCTCCAGATTATAAAGAAAAAGCAGTAAGAACCCTGCAGAGCTCAAAACTAGAGGATGGCCAAATAGAAAAGTGCAGAAAGCATTTTGCCTGTGTCACCCCCTCCCCCAGCCAGGAGCAGTTTGGCACTGGATGGGGTCCCCTTTAGCAAGTTCTCCACACAGAGAAAAGGGGAGCAGAAGAACCCTACAAGCCTTAAATTGAGACATCTGCAGCCTTTGCTACAGGGGATCCCACAGTCTCCACTGATGCTGATCTTGGCTGAAATAGCAGCGTGGAGTACTCCCCTCTGCATCTGCCCCCAGAGGCCGGAGCTGTTACTGAGGGGACACTTGCCCTTAGGGACCACAGTGATGCTGTGCCTTGACCTCAGGCGTGAGGCACACGCTGCATCATCTATGAGATGAGAGCTGCCACTGTACTCTACCCATTTCTGTCCCCAAAGTCCCAAGTCCAGGCTGTGCTGTTGCTGCTCTGAATTCTAGGTTGCAGCTCTGAATTGTCACTGCTAAAGGTACTGCTGCGACCCTACGTTTCCTTCACAGCCTTATACATTACAGCTCTGTATAGCCATTGCCAGGGTGCTGCCACAACTCTGAGCCAAACTTGCCATGTAGGTCAAGGCTTGTACCCATTGTTGCTGGGACCAGGCTGCCACTGCCCTGAGGTTCACTCCCATCCATATGGAGGTTCAGAACCATCATTAACAGTGGTGGGACTACTGCCTGAGCCCTGCCCCTGCAAACCAGACCACATCTCTATCTTTCATTGCCCAGATTATGGTAGTGCTGCCCTAAACCCCACTCCCTGTGCCTCCGGTTGTGGCTCTGACTAGTCATTTCTGTGACTGTCCCTCAGAGCCCCAGGACATGGCTCTGAACTGTCCTTGAGGGGACTGTGCTACCACTGCACTCAGCCCAGCTCCCTGGGTACCAACATGAGGCTTTAACAGCCCACCACTGGAATTATACTACTGCTATCCCGTGGCTTCCCACTGGGGTCAAAGTAAAGACTTTGACCACCATCTGCCGGCAGTACAAATACTGCACCCTACTCCCTGGGCACAAGCTGCCCCTTCACCTTGTCATACCAGGGAGAATGATGCTGAGTCACCCGGACTGCCAGCTGGAGTCTCTATGGTGAGCCCTTGACCTCACGTACTGGTTTTATGGGATATCTGCCCACACCCACACACTCAGTACTAGTGCCGCAGCCATAGCAAATGCATCTGTGCTGTAGGATCCATGCCCTTCGGCAGTACTTGCACCTGACCCCTGGACCCTGGCTCCACTACTGCTTTGAGAGCCAGCATACTTGGTGCTGAGGATCCCTAAGCTTGAATTTCCTCCTACAGAAAACAAACAACAATAAAAACCCAAGAAAATCTCAGCAACCTGGGCTCTGAACATCCAAATAACCCTACTTGGCACTGCTACCTGCAGGTCCCCTGCAGTTTTGGCCAGAGAAGAACCCCATAGTTTGTCCAATGTCAACCGCAGCCAGAAGAGTGGCATAAAGTACACCACTGTGCCTTCTCAGGACCCAAATAGGCTGTAGTCCACTGAGTCAGTACCTTTATACACCTCCAGATAAAATACTTTCCTCACTGAAGCTGCTCTAAAAAGACTGGAAGAGGTGACCTTTTCCTTAAATATGCAGACATAAATACAAAGCAACCAGAAACACACACACACAAAAAGCAAGGAAATGTGACACCACCAACGGAACACAGTACTATTCCAGTAAAGGACCAAAAGAAATGGAGATCTGAGTTATCTAATAAAGAATTAAAATAATTATATTAAGGATGCTCAGCAAGATTAAAGAGAAAACAGATAAATCAATGAACCCAGGAAAATGATACATTAACAAAAGAAGTTCAATAAAGAAATAGAATAAAAAAAGGAATGAAAAACGCTGAAGATGAAGAATACAAGGGATGAAATGAAAAATGCAATAGATAATTTCAAGAGCATTCTCAAACAGACAGCATCCTCAAACAGGCAGAAGAAAAAAATATGTGAGCTTGAAGGCAAGTTTCTTGATCTTGTCCAGTCAAAGGAGAATAAAGGAAATGGAATTAAAAACAGAAAAAATCTATGTGAGTAGGAAGACATAAAATAAATAATAACAACATTATGGGAGACCCAGAAGGAGAAGAGTGTGGGAAAGGGAAAGAAACATTGTTTAAAGAAGTAATAGTTAAAAACAAGCAAAATCTGGAAAGAGATAACATCATGAGGCACAGGAAGCTCAAAGACCCCAACATATCCAACCAATAAAAGGTCTTCAATGAGACACACCATAATCAAGGTCTTCAAATCATTTTTAAAAAGAGAATTTTGAAAGCAGTGAGAGAAAAAAGAATCATCTATAATAATAAAAGTGTAATATGCTAATTAGACCGGATGGATAAAGCTGGCAGGTGCCCGCTGGCTGCTGGAGGGAAGCCCGGGTCCTGGGTGCCAGAGGGAAGCCGGTGCCGGCAGCCAGGGGAAAGAAGGCCTACTCTTGCACAAATTTCGTGCATTGGGCCTCTAGTCATATATAAAGAAATCAATATAAAACTATCAGCATTTCTGAGAAGAAATGTTGCAGGCCAGGACAGAGAGGAATGATACATTCAAATTGGACAAAGAAAACAACTGTCAATTAAGAATATTTTACCTAGCAAAGCTGTCATTCAGAACAGAAGAAGAAGTAAATACCTTCCTACTAAAACAAATCCTAAGGGAATTTATCACCACTAGATCTGTTCTACAAGAAATGCTAAAAGGAATTCAAGCTAATAAAAAGGATGCTAATTAGTAACATGAAAATATATGAAAGTATAAAATTCACTGGTAAAGGTAAATATATAGTCAAATTAAGTATACCCTAATATTGCAAAGTGTTACAAATAATTACAGTTACAATATTATATGAATGGATACACAATGCAAAAATATGTAAACTGGGATGTCAACATAAATTGAGAGGGTGCAAGTAAATGGGTAGAACTTTCTTATACAATTATAGCTATTAGTTTTAAAAAATGTATCATGAGAGCCTTTGATACACAAACAATAAAGAAAAAAGAAAGCATATCACACACAAAAAAATTATCAACTAATGAAGAAATACATTAAGAGAGGGAAAAATTAAAGAAACACAAAGCAATTAGAAAGCTATTAACAAAATGGTGACAGTAAGACCTTACATATCAATAACTACTTTAAATGTAAATGGATTAAATTCTCTAATTAAAATTCATAAAGTGGTTGAATGGATTTTAAAAAACACACAAAACCTAACTATATGCTGTCTACAAGAAACTCAGTTAAGCTTTAAAGATACAAGTGGAAAGTGAAGGACTGGGAAATGATATTTCAAACAAATGGAAACCACAAGAGAGCAGGTATAGCTATACTTAGACAAAATAAAATATACTATGGAACACCTAAATATATTAAAAATAATTAACATAAAATTTTCTTTATATATTTAAGTGCACTAATGTGGGTGCCTATGTTTTCATTTGTCATGTCCTCTTGATGTACTGACCCTTTTATCATCGTATAATAACCTTGTTTTTCTCTTGCTAGTTTTTGTAAAAAATTCATAAACATGTGGAGGTCAAACATGATCCTGAAAAACCAATATTTCAATGAAGAAATCACAACAAAAATTAATATCTTGAAACACAGTAACATGGAAGCACACATCAAAACCTGTGAGATGTTGCAAAAGCAATTCTAAAGGGAAGTTTGTAGTAATAAATGCCTTTATTAATAAACTAGGAAGATCTTAAACAATTTTACTTTACAGCCCAAAGAACTAGAAAAGAAGAACAAATTAAGCCCAAAGTTAGCAGCTGGAAAGAAGTAACAAGATCAGAACAGAAATCAATAAAATATAGACCAGGAAATATCAATTAAAAAAGAGCTAGTTCTATGGAAAGATAAACAAAACTGAAAAAACATTAGCTAGATTTAAATAAATAAAATGAAGGCAGAGACATTACAACTGATCTCACAATGCCTGATATACATAGTAAGTTATCGATAAAGGAATGCAGAACTGAAATAAATGATTAAAACACAGTAATAACTCAATCATTTCATTCTTATATGGATATTCATTTTTTTCAAGCAAAAAGTAAGTTTCTGTGTGAATATGTCATACTTTTTTGGGGAGTGATGATACTAGCTCAGTGTTTTCTCACTTTTACACTTTATATGAGATTTCTAAAGATTATCTTACAAATTCTATCACTCGTGTGCTTTTGAATGCTTTTGTAAATCTGACCTTCCCCAAAATATTATTTCCCCAAACACAATTCTGATGAACACTTGAGTTCCTAAACCTAATAAAAGGCAACACACACACACACACAATGAAGTGAACTCACTTCTCACCAGGTCCTAAATTAACTACTTCTTTTTTTCTTTTTAGAAAACTTTAAGTTGAAGATTAAGGATTTCAAGAGACATTATATAACAAAAGTTACAAAAGACATTATAGAAGTCCTTTTTTTTAAAAAAAATTACATTATTCAGCTGGTTCCATTTCCAGATACCTAAACAGAAAGATCCTGAGCTCATCTCTTCCTGTGGACACAATGAATAGGATATCATTGTAATTAACCTAGTTATTTATAAGGGAGATGCCAAAATTGGACAGCTTTACCAGGAAGCTGAAGCTTCACACTCCCCAGGGAGCCACCAGTCTATTCTCTGCAGATCTCTGGGGGAAGGGACTGGACAGGGAAAAGATTGATGCATGCTCAGGAAGTGGGGGGCACTAGCTCAAGCATATACTATCAGTCACACCTGGGAACAGGTCATTGGCTAGAATGGACATGGCCACTGTAAGGGCATGCAATTTGAGATTTTTAATCCCCTGGACTCTTGTTGCAGGGAGCACACTCTCTCGGCTCCCCTGCACCCTCACAATGGATTAATGGATGTAATCAGCATGATGCTGAACTGGACCCGGCTGCAACATGGACCAGAAACTCTGGTCACTGGCTTTGCTTTTAGCGCTACTGAAACTCCAGCTACACTTCTTCCAGGACTGGATTAAGGGAAATGGGACTTTGGAAACCCAGGGATATAATTACACACAAATAAAAATCACTCTTCCTCCTGTGCAAGTCTCAGCAAATTGTTTTTCTCTAGGTATTGTAAGGACTCCAGCACTCAGTGGGTAAAGGAATATCCCAATTTTCTCTGAAAAAACAACAACACCCAAAACACAGCTGAGTGACTCCCACACATAAGGCAAATAAGAAAAAACTCATTGATGTGGGTAGGAGAAGCCGAGACACAACATTACCATAAACTCCAACCCTAGTGGGGCAATCCGCAATCCAGAGAAAATCGCAATTCCAAATTTCTCCCTGAGGTGTAAAGGGTTTGAGCCCATAGCTGGCATCACAATGTTTAGGACCTGCACCTGAGAGACAAGCTCCCCAAACAGCTAACTTTTAAGGCCAATGGATTTTTTGACCACAAATTTCGCAAGGCCATGGTGAACTGAGAAACAGTTTATGCAGACGCACTTGGCTGTAACCCAGGGACAAGCAGAGGCAGCCCAATGAAAAGTGCCATTTTTCCGTGAAAGAGGCCCATTTGCTTGCTTTGAGCTTTAGACGGAGGGGCGGACATGTAATTTAACACACCTCTGGGGACCTACAGAAACGCTCTCCAGAAGACCGGAGGCTGGCAGGTGTCTCCTTTACACTCTCCCTCTGCCATGCACCAGGCTGTGAGCATCCTCTAAAAATGAGCTTATGCACACATCTGGTGGTCTGAGTGTTATGGCCACTGCCCAGGTGACATCCCTTGATTGTGTGGCTCTGCTGATCGAGGGTCCCATGGGACTATAACAAATGGAGAACGGTTCTTAAATGACTACACCCCAGGGCACAGTGAAGAGGCAGCAGACTGAAACACCCAGTCTTTCTGTGAAAGAAGCCTATTAGCTTATCTTCATCACTGCAGCCTGGGGGGCGGGGGGCGGGGGGAGGACTTCTAATTAAACACATCTGGGGCTGATAGTCTTCTTCAGACACCAGGAAAGAAAGCCACTGGGCTCCAGCACAGCTCTCCCTCTGCCTCACCAGATTGCTGGTGTCTCTGAGAAAGGAGCTTGTGTACAAATGTGGCATCCAAGCTTTTGCAGCTGCTGCTTAGAGAACACATCCCATGGTGGCCTGTCTCTGGTGGCCAGCAGTGCTTCTGCTCACAGGTTCAATAAGACAGTAGCAAACAAAGAAATGGTTCTTTCCTGGCTCTTCCCCCAGGGCTCAGGGCAGAGGAAGCACATAGAAATGCCCATCTCCAAGTCCTCCATTGGAAAAGGTATTTCTGCATGCTTTCAAAGCATCCACCTGCGGGTCTGGTTCCAAACAGCCTGAAACTAAGTACTGACTAAGGCTCTCTCTTTGGGTAAATGGCAGGTCTTGGCACAGCCTCAACTACTCAGAGCTGCTAAGAACAAAGTAGGCTGCTTGGACAATTACAAAGGTTGAGAGACAACCAAGAGCGAGGGCATGATTGAACAGTATGTTTCATCTCCTACATGAGGCCATCCCTGCAAGACTAGGAGAGGCAGCTGTTTTATCTAATGCATGGAATCTAACATAGACACTGAAGGAAAGTGAAGCAGTCAAGGAAAAGGTTTCAAATGAAATTGCAATATAAAACCTCAGATAAAGGTCTTATTAACACACTAGATGCCCAATGCATGAAATCGTGCAAGAGTAGGCCTTCCTTCACCCAGCTGCCGGCACCAGCTTCCCTCTGGCACCTGGGCTCTGGGCTTCACTCGCAGCCTCGGCTTCATCTGGAAGGTCTTCCAGTCTAATTAGCATATTATGCTTTTTTTATTATAAACTAGGGGCCTGGTGCAGGAAATTCATGCACAGGGGGTGGGTTCCTCAGATCAACCTGCACTCTCTCCAATCTAGGAGCCCTCAGGGGTGCCTTCTCCAATCTGGGAGTTTCTGTCTGTCTTTGCAATCATCTGAGCGAATTGTCTGAGACCCCAGCCAAGTTTAGTTTGGTGCTCACAGAATAATAGAGATCTTTTTTTTATTTCTTTACTCCATTGGTGGAGATTTCCTAGAAGTTGAAGGATATCTTCCTTTTAATTTTTTCTCAACACTATGACTTTACTTATATCTCTCACCTTTGCATTCCATCCATCCCCCAACTACAACAGTAACTTGCTCCAGGTTCACTTTGCTCTAGTGTCTAGAGATCCCACAACATGTCTGCCACCAGAACTACGATTCCCAGAATTCCTGGTGCTCCCAGTGCTCTTGGTTTCTGCTTCCGGTCCAGGGACTGCAAAAACCAAAAGGACTGGGAGCTCCAGCCACCTCCAGGCCAGCTGATAGTACTGGACCTCCAGTGGTGTCCCCGGAACCCTGGCCGCTTGGCGCTGGCATGCACACTGGCCATAGGCTCGGAGCAGGTGGGGTCCCGGGGACATCTGTGGCCCACCCTGCCCCCGGCTGCTTGGCGCCTGTGCACATGTGCACTGCCCACAGGCCAGCCATCTTTGTTGGGTTAATTTGCATACCCACTCCTAATTGGCTATGGGCATCATGAAGGGACAGTCAATTTACATATTTGTCTATTAGTATAGACAGATCAGTGATATACTTGATCAAGAGTTCAAAATAATGGTCACTAAACTACTTACTAAATTTGAAAGAATGAATGAACATGGTGATAAATTCAACAAAGACATAGGGAACATAAGGAAGTACCAAATAGAATTCACAGAGCTGAAGAATCTAGTAACTGAACCGAAAAATACAAGAAGGGGTTCAACAGAAGACTACATGAAGCAGAAGAATGTGACCAATCAGCAGCAAAAGGAAAAAGAATTAAAAAAAAGCTTATGGGACTGAATAGATAAAACAAATGAACAAAAACACAAAAGTAGTCTATATGCTGCCTATAAGACACTTATTCCAGATGTAAAGTCACAGACAAACTAAAAGTGAAGGGATGAAAAAAGTTGTTCCATGCAAATGGAAGCCAAGAGAGCTGGGGTAGCTATACTAACATCAGTCAAAATATACTTTAGGACAAAAATTCTAATAAGAGAAAGAAGGTCTTTAAAAATGATGAAGTCCAACAAGAAGATATAACATTGGCAAATATTTATTACCCTAACAAAGGAGCACCTAAATATATAAAGCAAATATTAACAAACCTAAAGGGAGAAGTACACAGCAATACAAAAATGCTGATACTTTAATTACCCACTCTAATCAATTCATAGATTATCCAGACAGATAATCAATAAAACACTGGCCTTATGCAACATGTTATACCAGGTAGACTTAAAAAGACATATAAAAAG
The DNA here is from genome assembly GCF_963259705.1 of Myotis daubentonii. Taxonomy (NCBI): domain Eukaryota; kingdom Metazoa; phylum Chordata; class Mammalia; order Chiroptera; family Vespertilionidae; genus Myotis; species Myotis daubentonii. The sequence continues at coordinate 44,170,136 of NC_081844.1, read as the reverse complement.
CATTCCATTCAAAAGCATGTTAATGTATGTTCTTCTCAAGCACACTGGGGAAATTCTGCAGGCCACAAAAAAGTATTAATAAATTATTAAAAAACTGAAATCATACCAAGCATCTTTCTAACCACATTGGTATGAACTAGGAATAAATTACAATAAGGAAACTAAAAAATTCACAAATATATGTTGAATAAACAACATGCTACTAAAATGATCAAAGGAAACCCTAGTACACTGCTGGTGGGAATGCAGACTGGTACAACCATAGTGGAAAACAGTATGGAGTTATCTCAAAAAATTAAAAATGTTTTTAACATTTTTAATTTTAACCCCGTGATCCCATTTCTGGGAATATATCCTAAAGAATCCTGAAACACCAATAAGGAAGAATATATGCACCCCTATGTTCATAGCAGCACAATTTACAATAGCTAAGATATGGAAACAGCCCAAGTGCCCACCAGTAGGTGAATGGATCAAAAAGCTGTGGTACATTTACACCATAATAGTATGGTGGAATACTATTCAGCTGCAAAAAAGAAGGATCTCTTACCCTTTGTGATGGCATGGATGGATCTGGAGATGATTATAGGAAGCAAAATAAGCCAATCAGAGAAAGACAAACATCACATGATCTCACTTATATGTGGAATCTAATGAACAAAATAAACTGACGAACAAAACAGGTTCAGAGATAAGGATCCATGGAACAGATTGAAAGATCTCAGAGGGGAGAGGGTTGAGGGATGAGAAGAGATTAACCAGAGGACAAGTATGCACATATGTATGCATAGCCCATAGACACAGACATTAGTGTGTTGAAGGCATGGGATGGGGCAGGGGCTGAGTAGAAGGGGATGAAAAGGGGGACAGGGATGGGAAACATCTGTAATACTGTCAATAATAAATAAATTAAAAAGGGGAAAAAATATATCAATTGATAAAGTAAATATTGGCCAAATGTTAACAGTTGTTTAGTCTAGTTGGTAGTAATATGATTAACCAATATACTTCCATTATTTCAAGTTTGCAATAAAAATTGGAGATGAAAAAAAATTTAAAAATACCTTGAAATAATTGAAAATGGAAATACAGCAGACCAAAACATGGAATGAGGCAAAATCAGTTGTAAACTAACTTTACACTTCAAGAAACTAGAAAACAGGACAAACAAATCTAAATTTAGTAGAAGGAAGGAAATGAGACTAAACAGATAAAAAAATAAATAACAAGCTTAATAGACTAACCAATAAAAAAAAAGGCTCAAAGAAATAAAATCTGAAATTAAAGAGATGTTATAACTGATACCACAAAAATATAAAGATCATTAAAGATTATAAGAGCAATTGCATGCCAATAAATTGGACATTGTCACCTTGAAGAAATGGACCTATTCTTAGAAACATACAACCTACAAAGATTGAATCAAGAAGAAATAGAAAATTTAAACAGATTGATAACCAGTATGAAAATTTAATCAATAATCAAAAACTATCCAACAAACAAAAGTCCAGGTCCAAACAGATTCACTGGTGAATTTTCCAAACATATAAAGAAGAATAAATACCAATCCTTCTCAAATTCTTTGCAATATACTAGAGAAAGGCACTCTTCTAAACTTATTTTTATGAGGTGAGCATTACCCTGATACCAAAAAGAGACAGGACACTACAAGAAAAGAATGTAACAGGTCACGATCCTTGATAAACACATGCAAAAACACTCAACAAAATTAGCGCACTGAATTCAACAACATATTAAAAGCATCTTACACAATAATCAAGTGGGGTTAATTCCAGGGATGCTAGAATAGTTCAAAATACACAATTAATATGATGTACCACACTAACAAATGAAGAAAAAAAAATAAACATCTCTAGATGCATAAAAAGCACTTGATAAACTTCAATATCCATTTGTGATAAAAACTATAAACAGAGAGGTTATAGAGAGATTGAACCTCATAAAAAGGCTATACATGACAAGCCCACAGCTAACATCATACTCAATGGTAAAAAGCTGAAAACTTTTCCTCTAAGTTCAAGAACAAGAAATGATGACCACTTGAACCACTTTAGTGGAAAATAGTGCTGAAAGTTCCAGCCAGAGCAATTAGGCATAAAAGAAAATTAATGACATCTAAGAGGGAAGAAAGTAAAACTGTATGTATTGTAGATGACACATTATATATAGAAAATCCTAAAGACTCCACCAAGAAAATGTTAGACCTAATAACTGGTTTCAGGAAAGTTTCAGGATACACAATCAATGTAAAAAATTAAGCTGCATTTCTATACATTAACAATAAACTATCAAAACAACATGGCATTGCCATAAAAATAGACACAAGAAACAGATTAATGAGCCCAGAAATAAATGTATACATATATGGTCAATTAATTTACATTAAAGAAACCAAGATTCTATAAAGGGAAAAGGACGATCTTCTCAATAAATAGTGTTGAAAAAACTTGACAGCCACATGCAAAAGAATCAAATTGAATCACTATCTTACTTCACAAAAGAATGGATTAAGGACATGAATGTAAGATCTGAAACAGTAAAACTCCCAAAAGAAAATATAAAAAAAAAATCCTTGACATCAGTCCTGGCAATGATTTTTCGTATTTGACAGCAATAGCAAAGGAAAGAAAAGCAAAAATCAACAAGTCATACTACAGCAATCTAAACACATTCTGCACAGCAAAGGAAACCATCAACAAAATGAAAAGGCAACTACTGAATAGTAGAAAATATTTGCAAATCATATATCAGATAAGAGGTTAATATTCCAAAATATACAAAGAACTCATACAACTCAATAGTAAGCAAAACAAAAAACAAAAACAACTTGATTAAATAATGGTAGATCCAAATAGACAATTATCCAAAGAAGACACTAATCATCAGAAAAATAAAAAGTAAAACCACAATGAGATATCACCTTACACCTATCAGAATGACTACCAAAAAAAGATGAGAAATAACAAGTCTTAGTGAGGGTGTTGAAAAAGGGGAACCCCTGTGCACCATTGGTGGGATGGTAAATTGGTGCCACCACTATGGGAAGCAATATGAAAGTTCTTCAAAAATATTAAAAATAGAACTGCCATATGACCCAGCAATTCCACTTCTGGTTATTTACCCACAGGAAATGGAAACATTAACTTAAGATATCTTCACCCTCATGTTTATAGCAGTATTATTTATAACTAGAGGCCTGATGCACAACATTCATGTGAAAGAGTAGGCCTTCCTTCCCCTGGCTGCCAGCACTGGCTTCCCTCTGGCACCCGAGACCCGGGCTTCCCTTGCAGCCCTGGCTTCATCTGGAAGGTCATCTGGAAGGATGTCCAGTCTAATTAGCATATTATGCTTTTATTATTAAAAATAGCCAAGATGAGGAAAACACTTAAGTGTCCATGAATGAATGAATGGATAAAGAAACTGTAAAACACACACACACACACACACACACACACACACACACACACACACACACACACCCCAGACTGTTACTCTGTTAAAAAAGGAAGTCCTGCCATTTGTGACAACTTGGGTGTACTCTGAGGGAATTATGCTACGTAAAATAATTCAGACAAAGAAAGACAAATACTATATGATCTTATGCATACTTGGAATCTAAGTAAATAAATGTGGGTGGTGAAGGTTGGCAAAAGGGATGATTAGGGTTAAAAAGTACAAACCTCCAGTTATAAGTAAATAAGTTCTGGAAGTAATGTACAGCATGGAGACTGCACTGTGTTGTATATTTGCAATTTACTAAGAGAGAGCTTAAAAGTTCTCACCACAAGAAAAAAAAATTAAAACTGTATGTTAACTGAAATCAGTATCATTTTATAATACAAGCATACTTGAAATATTTGTTGAACACCTGAAACTAATGCAATGCTATATATCCATTATATCTCAAGTAAACAATCTCTAATAATATGGCATGTGCCTCCTCTAACAATAAGTTACACATTAATTGTTGAAAAATCCAAATTTGAACAGTTAAGGTAATGTATACAATTTAGTTGTTTCATAAACTTTAAAAGTGGTGCATCCTGGCCTTGAACTTTGGGATCCCGTGTTAGAATGCCAGAGACCATTAGTGCTTTGCAACCCAAACTTTGACAAATGCTGCCATGGCAGGAAAATGAGGGTGGAAAAGGGTGGAAATGCCATGAGTATGACTTTCAGTATTAGAAGGGCTATGAAGGGAAGAAGAGCGACGACTGGGAACTAGTAATGAATAACCAGAAGAATGCAGGGCCAAGCCTCTTGGGTTATGAAGAGTAGTAGAATAACCAATGCCTTTAGAGTAACCTGTAAGAGAAGCAGTGGTAAGAGCTAAGTTTCAATTATGTTTTGGAGATGAAGAGTTCTGTGAAAAAATTCAGAATGGAAGATAATTTATGGCACAGCTGAAGTGTGAAGGGCACAGTGATAACATTGGTGAATTGGAAAGAAAAGAAAAAAAAAATGAATACATAGAAAAATAGTGCATTTCTTTAAAAAATAATAAAATAAATGAATAAAAATAAAATAAAATTGATAATTTTAGATTTACATTTTTCTTTCCCCCTTTTTTTAATGGAGTTTAGGTTGGAATCACTATCTCCTTGCCTATTCTGCCACAGTCATCTTTCAGCTCTTACCCTGATTACTACAACTACTTTCTAACTGGTCCCTCTATCTCCAGGTTTATCTCCACCAAACTCTTTCTCCAAAGTGCAAAGGAATTATCTGTATTACATGTAAACATGAATGTGTCACTCTCTTAGTTACATTGTATTTTAATTCTTTACTATTTTCTTCCCAATGTAGTGTAAGACACTTAAAAAGGTATAAGAAGAATTTTACACTCCTTGTCCACTGTTATTTCTCCTGAAATTTACGGACCATCATGTCTAATCCTCGATGTCTCACATCCCTCTGCATTGCTCATGCTGCTTCTGACAGCAGGGAGCTGTGTTACCTGTTGACAAAGTGTGAGGGAGAATATGGGATACTTAATGTTATAGGAGAAAGACCTAATTTATTTTTAAAAGTTGTCATATTTAAAGAAATGGGTTAAGGTACATTGACCACATCTGCAAATAATTGTGATAGTGGATGAATTCTATAATTTCTTCTTAGAAACCTTGATTCCGCAGCTTGTATTAAATTGGACACTACCTTTCCATAAAGCCAGTTTGCAAAGAATATAAGTTGGGAGTAATATGTTAATACACATTTCATAGAGTACTCAAGACAAGTGAATCAAGTAAGGCATGTAAAAGAGTTTAATATGCCAGTAAGTAACAGTTAAGGAGAAATAGCCATATCATAACAGAGCCCTGTGGAAATAAAACTGTATTTCTGCATCTGCCATAGATGCATTTTGCATTAACATATTACTCTACAATGCAAGATGCCCAGAAGAGTTGTATAAAGAAGATAAAGCATGTATCTTCATCTTGTGTTAGGTCATTTTTCAAAATAGGGATTCACAATCCTACTGTGATATTTAAGGTTTTCTTGACAGGTGAAGTAATAAGTTTCAGATAAGCTTTCTCAGACTGCATTATGCCGCTCTGCGGAGTAGCAGCAGACTGACATTTATTAATGAGGACAACCAAAACAAAAGACTTCCGCAGGGTCACACTAGCCCATCGTTAAGAATGCCCATGGTTCGGGATAGCTGTAATGACATTATTGAGCTCTCCCGAGGCATCCTGCTTCTAGAAAACTAGCTTCCTTGAGGACATTGGAATTCACACAGACAGATGCAGTACTGTTTCAAAGACAAGCAATCCCAGTTGTGACAGAAGACACCCAGATGCAAATAGAGAGATGTACAGTTCCTTAGCTAACCTTCACAATTTGGCAAGAGTGCAGCAGAAATGTCCCGCCGGTGCAATTCTAAAATTCAACTGGCATATTAAGAGTCAAAATAATAGCAATGCTTATGGGTGAATTTGTACATTTATATTCCCTAGGGGAAGAAAAGCATAAGATACATAAAACTTAAGCAGGGCTGGCAAGAGTAAGCAAAGAATGTAGGGTTTGTTAACATGAATAAATTTTAAAAAGCATTGGAAGAGAAAGAACAAGGTCCCATTGCTTTCACTGTTCTGATCATTTTGTATCAAATTCTCTTAAAACTGCATTTGTAAGTCATAGGATATTTTAATAATCTCAAACCAGCTATATGGCCTAATTTTCTCTGAGTAGAAATAACTGCTATCTTAGGTTAGACTTCTCAGTGTAATGAGTCTTTGAAAGCCTAATTAGATTATCAGGCTTTCGGAATCTAAAATGCATGACATCTATTACCTTAATTAAGCATGTAAAATAATTCTGTATGCATCTTTATTTTCAAGGAAACTTTTTTTCTTGGTAGACATCAGTTAGAAAAATTATCACTTTCTTTTTTTTAATATATTTTATTGATTTTTTACAGAGAGGAAGGGAGAGAGATAGAGGGTCAGAAACATCGATGAGAGAGAAACATCGATCAGCCACCTCCTGCACATCCCCCACTGGGGATTGCCCGCAACCCAGGTACATGCCCTTGACCGGAATCGAACCTGGGACCTTTCAGTCCGCAGGCCGATGCTCTATCCACTGAGCCAAACCGGTCTCGGCACTATCACTTTCTTTTCATACAACTTTGCTCCAATGCTGACCCCACCAACGCCCCCCCCCCAAAAAAAAAACCCTGCATAATTACATGACTTAAAATCCAAAACCAATTATTGATTATTTTGTTTAAAATATAATTTATTTAATCATAGAGGTGAATTATACTGATACTGAATGTATTATCCACTTAAGAGGAAAAACATTTGTTAAGAACTCTGGAAATCTAAAAGTCCATTCCCCATGTCTACATGCAAAAAAAAAAATTGTAATTCAAAGATTTTATTTCCATATCCTATGATTTCTAATGTTATGCAAAAGCATTATTTACTTGAAGGCATTATGAGCCTTCACTCTCACAAGGTAAAAATTAAATTGTTGGCTGTCGGGTGCCATTTATGCAGTCAGAATACAATGGGCAAAATGTGGAACCATTATGAAGCTCAAGGAAGAAAACAATATTGACTCTAATGGACTTTTGATTGCCAGTTTGCTATATTTTTGGTTTCCATTTTCCCTGTGAAGTGCGTGCTACTTAAAGGGACACATGCATAGCTATGAGCACTAAGAGTAATGTTATATCCAATAATTACTTGATGCAAGTTCCCTGACCAGTAGAACTGAATTTTGATTTTGACTAATGTATGCTAATATGATTTAAATTGCACAGGACTGGAAAGTGGTTGATTTTATGCCATTAGAAAAACTATTGGTCTTAATTTCATAGGATGAATTATTCCCAGGTTTTAAAGATCTTGCACCTAAGGGGTTTACAGGCTGAATAGATTTGGTTTTAAAAGTAGCAATTAAAACAAAATTTTAAGCTAATATTTTAAGGCATTTGCTGTAATCTCTAAAAATAATCACTCCCATTTGGCTTATTTTGTATTCTGAAAAAGGAATTGGAGATTTGATTCTACTTGCAAAAGGATTTGTCTTATTTCAGTCTATCCCAGGCTGATGTTTTCAAGCTTAAAATACCAACCTTAAAAAGTAAATGTTTGTTAAATATTTATTAAAAAGTTGCCCAATTTATCCTTTAAGAAGAATTTTTTTGAATCATATTAGTAAAAATAAATCCAAAATCATTTTATTTCATAGAGGCCTCCAGAGTAAATTCTAGAACCTTCTTTTTCAATGCATCCTTGGATTTAATGACTCCACTAACAGGAAATTCTGACATTAAAAAATAAAAAAAAGATAAATAACAGTCTTGAAAATCCCCTGAGCAGATAAAACCAGTTGAATCATACAAATAAAACTTAATGTAGCTTATTTTGCCAGACTAACCTGGGCCATTGCTTGCTTATTTCTCTGGGAATCATAAGCAAAACGTGAACTGTTTCCTGAAGTTGATATGAGATAACCACTGAGAATTATAACACCGTAACCAATCAGTGTGAAGAATAATCAGTCACTGCTCTCTCACCACATAAGCTGTTTTACAAAAATATACTCTGGAGCCTCATTCCATGTTTTGGTTTGAGTGCTCGTGGTTTGAAAACTGTCTTTTTCGCATGTGGACAATAAACTTTTACTGATCACTCCTTCAGCGATTCATTGCTTTTACTTTTGCTATTTCTGAACTTTTGGCACTTACATGAACTACAAGCTCTTTGTGCTCCAACGTCAACACAGGTCCCTGGTGGCATCCTCTGCAGAAATTGAGAACAGCTGGCCACCAGCCTTTTAAATAACCTTTCATGTACTTGAATTTCATTGCTAAATTTCTCCTAAGTCAATAAAGGAACCTATTTGTAAAAGTTCCCTGGTGAGGTCTCTTAGGCTGCCCAATGTTATTAAAATAACATTTTTTTTTCCTATATATACAAAACAGAAAATAGACTTAGCTTTAGAAATTGTATGAAAGGCTATTTTTTTTTACTTCTCAGGATGCTTGTTAGATACACTTATGAATTTTACCTTAACAATAATAGCTTCTAACTTCTGTGTGTAGTTTTGTTGTGGATGTTAGTTCCCTGGGCATCAGCCATTTCTATCGTCCCCTTTTGATACCAACTACTACATGTTTCTTTGGAATTTCCTCCTCTCCTATTCTCAGCCTTTCTTTTCAGGTAGATGGACTCAGTGGTGACCCTTTGGGCTTCACATCAATCATTGGATTTCTCTCCTCGACAGCCCACCCTAATACCATCCCATTAATTCATTGATGACAATGTGGTTACATGACCCAGCTCGGGCCAGCGACACACAAGGATATATTTGCCTGGCGCTTTTGTAAAAGTGTCTTCTCTTTCTCCTCTAATAGGACCAGAACAGATGCTCTCTTTCCTAAGTGGCATGGACCGAGCAGATGTAGGAGGGACCCGCACCATTGCTTCTATGAGAGCAGCCACCCTGGAAACACAGCTGCTTACAGAGAGAGCAGAGCCTAGAGTATCATGAATCTCTTGACAGAGCTGCCCGTAAAGTCAGGCCTTCCTCTGGGCTGTTCCATTATATTAAAATGTACATAGAGTTTTATTTTTATATATTATGCATTCACATATATTTTTGTTTGTTTAGGTCAATGCTATTGGCTTTTCTGTCACTCAAATAAAAGATTAATTCACAAATATTCTAGTTAAGCTTTTCTGGTTTGTAAAATTGATTGTCAAATAAGACCCACCTAATAAATGTTTGGGAAAATATTAAAAATATATGTATTCTCAATATTAATTTCTCTAAATGCTAATGGTATTCATCATTCCTGAGGAGTACTTTTTTCTCTTCTAACTACAGAATTCCAAAAATAATGACTATGATTGAATTCTTCAAAAGAACAAATGGTTATAATCCCTCAAACGTGTCAATCTCAAATTAATGCATGTGCTGAAGACCTTTATATGATTAGATGCAAATAAGGCAGCAATTAAGTCATTATTCATTAGTACTAATGAGCATGTGATTCAGGCTTATTTCTCAAGTAAAAGGAAATAAGGGACTAATCTGTGAAAAGGGGGTGCCTACGGGAGGAGATTCCTAAGCACCAGGCATTGCAGTGATGACAGGTGTGGGCACCTTTGGATCGAAGTTTCCTAAATCCTATTGATAACAACAATGTGCATAGAATACAGAACACTTGCCATGGAGGAGAGGCCCCTGGGGAAGGCAACTGAGCAGCCCACGAATGGAGTGGGAGGTATGTGACATTTCACTCCGTTTTCTCCTGTATCTTCTCAATTTTGAGCACGTGCAGGTATGACCTACTCAAAAGTAAGAATTTAAAGTGACAAAAAATCACAACAGTTATAGGGCAACCATATCTCAATAAAGCTGGGGGAAATCACCTGTCACTTGCCACCATTTTTGACAAATCAAATCCTGAGAGTCAGTTTTACATTTTCTAAGTGAATGCAGTCTTCACACCATTTTGTCTTTTATAAATATTTTAAGGCTCTTTTTTGTGTACTCTCAAAGATGTCCTATTGTCCCTAAAAGTGTTGTGTGTTTTTTTTCTAATTTTCTTTATGTTATTTCTGTGACAATTCCTTACTCCAGGCATATTCTTTTGATCTAAGTACCATCTATCCAAACTGCAGCTTCTTTTTTCTTCATAAGGCCTAGAGATATTGCCATGATTTAACCAATTTCAAACTCTGCCCACCCACAATTACACATATATACACATCTTTGCCTCCATTGTAATAATGTTCCATATCCCTGAGACTATGAATATATATATATATATATATATATATATATATATATATATATTCACCTTTATTTATCATTCATTTATCATTTATTTAGCGTCTACACTAATAAAAGAGAAACATTCAAATTGGTGTCACGCTGCACACCCACCAGCCAATCAGAGCGACTATGCAAATTGTCCCAACAAAGATGGCAGTTAATTTGCATACGCAGGTGTGGAGTGAAGACTGAAGAGGCTTGGCTTCTCCGCTGAGGCCGGACCAAAGGCCTGGGTCCCGAGTGCCAGACGAAAACCAGTGCCAGCAGCCAGGGGAAGGAAGGCCTATTGTGCGAATCTTTGCGCAACGGGCTTCTAGTTTTATTTATAATTAATTATTTGCCATGTCTTTGATATTGCAGATATAAGAAACTTCAGATAATTTACACTTGAATGACTTTGTTAGCATTTAATTAACATTACATGAAAACATTCTTTTTTAACTGTTAAAATATATTTATTTAATTTATTGGGGTGACATTGGTTGATAAAATTATACAGGTCATTCTATAATACATCACCTGTATATTGCATTGTGTGTTTGCTACATCAAGTCAAGTCTTCTTTCATCACCATTTATTCCCCCCTTTACTCTCTTCTACATCCGCCCACCTCTTTCCCTCTTATAATCACCATACTGTTGTCTGTGTCTATGTGGTGTTTTGTTTTCTTTCTCAATCCCTTCACCTTTTTCACCCAGCCCCACAAACCTCTTCTCTCTGACAGCTATCAGTCTGTTCCCTATATCTATGAATCTGTTTCTATTGTGGTTATCAGTTTATTTTATTCATTAAGTTCTACATATAAGTGAAGTCATATGGTACTTGTCTTTCTCCGACTGTCTTATTTCCCTTAGTATAATACCTTCCAGGTCCATCCATACTGTTGCAAAAACTAAGAGTTCCTTTTTTTTGTTTTTGTTTAAACTGCTGAGTTGTATTCCATTCTGTAAATGTACCACAGCTCTTTTATCCACTCATCTACTGATGGATACTTAGGCTGCTTCCAAATCTTGGCTTTTGAAAATAATGCTGCTATAAATGTAGGGGTGCATATATTTTTTCAACATAGTGTTCCAGGTTTCTTTGGATATATTCCCAGAAGAGGAATTGATGAGTCATAAAGCAGTTCCATTTTTAATTTTTTTAAAAAATATATTCCATTAACTTTCCACAGAGAGGAAGGGAGAGGGATAGAGGATCAGAAACATCGATGAGAGAGAAACATTGATCAGCTGCCTCCTACACACTCCCCACTGGGGATGTGCCTGCAACCAAGATACATGCCTTCGACCGGAATTGAACCTGGGGCCCTTCCCGATGCTCAATCCGCTGAGCCAAACTGGCCAGGCCATTTTTAATTTTTTGAGGTAACTGCATACTGTTTTCCACAGTGGCTGCACCAATCTACATCCCAAAAAGTGCATGAGGGTTTCCTTTTCTCTATATCCTCACCAACACTTACTGTGCTTTAACTGGGTATCAAACTCACAATCTTGGTATATCAGGATGATGCTCTAACCAATTGAGCTACCTGGCAAGGTCCCAAATACATTTTTTATCCAAATTTTTTTTTTAATTGAAGGCCATTTCAAACATTTTGTATAGTTTCCTACATATTTATAGTCTGGAATGTACCTTTGTTTCTGTATAAAAAACCCTTCACTTTCTCTCTGGATTCTGGGCTCAAAAGCTGCCTCTGAAATGCTTAGGTAAATTCTGACAAACAGACTCAAATGTGCTAAATAGAATTATGAAAATTTTAAATTTTCACCATCCTCATAGCCAAATAAATCTTTCAGATTCTTTGCACATAATAGCCACTTAACATATTTTTGTAGAATAAATCATGTCTACATAAATGTCAATATTCTCCTATTGTTAATCTTTATTCTATCAGTAAATAATAATTGAGCTCTAGCCTTTCTGAATTCTTGTGTTTAACTATCTCTATTTTTCCAGATAACTTGACCTTTAGTTTGTCTTCCATGATTTCAGAAGCACTTATCTATTTTTTTAAATCTATTTGCAATGAATTTTGAAAATGGCAACTTAATATTATAATTTTGTTTACAAATAAATGTATAATATAATCTGAAGACCAAGAGGGAATTTAAGCACTTTTAATTTTTTAAAATATCCTTATGTAAATGGAGTTAAGTTCTACTTTCAAGTTATGTGATATACATATAAAATATTTTACAATGCTTTCATAGTGAAGACCCTTAAACTGGTAGCTAGAATCATTAAATGATTGGGTGTAGAGAAAAATATACAACCATTTCTTTATTCAACCATTTTTTCAAGTACAGAAAGAGGAAAAGACTGAGTTGTTGGAAAATTGATTCACTAAATCATCGGATTTTGTATTACAATCCACATAAAGACACAAAATGCTTCAGAGTCACTATGCTCTGGATGTTTGAGTGACCCCCTAAATTTATATGTTGAAATCCTCGCCCCCAAAAGTGATATCACCTGTAGGTGGGGCCTTTGGGAGGTGCTGATGTAAAGGGGTAGAACCCTCATGAAAGATTAATGCTCTTATAAAAAGAGAGAGCACAGCCGTGGCCAGCGTGGCTCAGTTGGTTGGAGCATCATCCTGTACACCAAAAGGCAGTGGGTTTGATTCCCTGTCAGGGCACGTACCCAGGTTGGGGTTTTGATCCACACTGATGTTGCACTGACTCCTCTAGCCCCTTCCATGTGTGGACACTGTGAAAACCAGGAAGAGGACACTCACCTGACCACACTGGCACCCCGATCTTGGGCTCCCACCCTCTAGACTCTGTGAAATTTGTTGTTTATAAGCTACCCAGTCTGTTGTTTTTCGGTTTAGCATCTCAGGGTACTATGACAAGATGAAACTATATTTGCTTCTTATTTAGTATATCAGTAACTTCCATTTTACAGGATGTGGCAAAAGTAGGCCTACAGTTGTATGTGAAACACAGTTTATTCTTGTATTATTTATTATTGTATTATTTTCTATGTGAACAGCTATAAACCTACTTTTGTCCAACCCTGTACTTAATTTACACACACTAGTAGTGTTTCTAATCACATATGCTAAAGAACCCAGATGTGATATACTCCTTTCCATATAGATACCAAGATCGGAAGCCTGGAGCCAAAGTCCACTGACAGCTCATGCCTAGTATATATTCCAGAACTCAAAATGTACGGCATCATTTTCTGATAGTTTTGTAGTAAATTTTGATTTCTATATAAATTAGGAGAAATAAAAGTCTGTATTCCTTCTTATTAATGATGATGGCTTCCTCTCAAAGCACTTGTGACTCCATCTGAGGTCTATCTGTTGGTCCACATGAGGGGCAGGTATGAAGTGCTGGGCATTCAATGCTTCCAAGAGCTGTCAGCTGATTTCAAGTAGAAATATATATATATAATTTATATAATATTATATATGTTATTATATATAACTTTCTCACCCCTTGTTCAGAACAATTCTGAGGCAAGTTTGCCATAATCACCCAGATTTTCCAGAAAGATTGCGCTCCAGTTGCTCATGGTGTTAACTAGATTGACAGCACCCTTTTGTGACCTTAATTTTCCTATTTCATTTCTCAACTAAATGTCTTAAACTCAAATATTTTTCTTGGGGAGAACTCAAGCCAAGATAATTTGTACTCGAATAGGTTCAGGAAATAGAGAATGACGCCTGGGCAGCACGGAAGTGGCCATGTTAAGGTTAAAGACCACAAGTTTAGACTGGCATGAATTTGTAAACAAAACTTGAAGAATTCTCTTTTTAGACTGCATGTCAACAGCTAAATTTACTCATATATCTCTCATTTCTAAGTTTTCCTAATATGATTTTAACTCTATATTTTGGGTGAGTTCAACTAAATATTTATTTTATTGAGTGAGATTTTATTTGTGAAAAATGTAACAAAAATTTCAGCTACTATTGAAATATATATTTTTTAAAATATATATTTTTATTGATTTCAGAGAGGAAGGGAAAGAGAGAGAGAGATAGAAACATAAATGAGAGAGAATCACTCATTGGCTGCCTTCTGCATGCCCCCTACTGGAGATCGAGCCTGCAACCCAGGCATGTGACCCTGACTGGAATCGAACCCTGGACCCCTCAGTCTGCAGGCCAACGCTTCACCCACTAAGCCAAACCAACCAGGGCTTGAAATATACATTTAAATGATATTTTATTCTATTATTTTATCATTATAGTTTAGGTTATTTTTTTTTTCTTATGCCAACTTAGAAAATGTATACTCTGGTGAGGAATGCACAAACATCACAATTTTGATAATATTCTGTGCTGTTTTAAAATGGATTGTCTTTACATTTTGCCTTTCAATATTATGCTCTGTTTATTATGTTGTTGTAAATTTATTTTTCCTTTTAGTTTAGCTATATATTTTGTCCAAATCAGAAATAAGTCAGATATCACTTTTTTCAACACTTGAAAGGTACTTTGTGATAAATTTAAATGCTGCAAAAATGCACATATTCTTTGCTCAAAAAAATAAATAGGTGGGGAGGCTGCTTCTCTGAACAACTAAACTTGAGATTATAAAAAATATTTTATCAGCTCTGGCCAGTTTGTCAAGTGGTTAGAGCGTCTCCCCGCCCACCCCCTGCACCAAAGTTTTGTGGGTTCCATTTCCAGTCAAGGACATGTACCTGGGGTTCAGGTTCAATCCTCAGCCAAGGCCATATGCAGGAGGCAATCAATTGATGTTTCTCTCTCACTAATGTCTCTCCCCCCGCCCCCTCCCTTTCACTCTCTTTAAAAATCAATATAAAAATATCCTTAGGTAAGGATTAACTAATATATATAGTTAACTTATATATATGGAGAGAGAGAGAGAGAGAGAGAGAGAGAGAGAGAGAGAGAGAGAGAGAGAGAGAGAGAGAGAAAGTCAGTTTTTCAGTCTTATAACTACAGTTAACCTGAATGTGCCTCATTATGGCACTGTCTACATTAACTTTAACAATAGAATACTCTAATTCTACTCAAAGGCACTTTCAAGATAAAACAAGATCTCCCTATCAGTGTATATGGAATCGAGTTTTGAGTCTTGAAAGTAAGTACTGAGTGCTGGCTTCGGCAGCACATATACAAAAGTAAGTATACTAAGTCCAAGTTTTGAGTATGAATCAGTGTTGAGTCCAGCAGCGTTAAGAAGTGATGGTGAGATTCAGTAGGTTCATGTTGGCATCACTGTCATTTGCCACAAATCGCCTCGCACATAGAGTTGCTTATTCCAAAATATCTCGCTTTATTTTTATCTTGGTTGTTTATGTTACTTCCCACACTCCACCCATTAGTAGATCCATTGTCTGTATATCCCAGGTATGTCCTGAGTCTGTCCTCTTCTTTTCACTTTCAGTACTCCCAGCCCAGTAAGAGTTACAGCCTTCCTCTGCTGAGACAATAGCTCCATAACTGCTCTCTCTGACTTAACTATTTATTCTCTATCCATCTGTTTACTCCAGCGAAGCTCTACCGTCACTCTTTCAGTCTCCAATGGTTTTCTGTCACACTTAGACTCAAATGCAACCACCTTCCTTAGGATTGCCATGCCCCAAGTGATCCATGCTAACCTTGCCATTCTCATCTGGTGCCTCTCTCCTGAGCACCAATTACATGTCAGTCACCTCAGCTTTCTCACTGTTCTTTCATTGCTCCTGCCTTAAAGCCCTTCCTCTTCTTGGAATGCTCTGTCTCCTTACCTTGGCACATAGAGCCCTTCATACTATTCAGATTGCAACTGAAATGCTA
Organism: Myotis daubentonii; assembly: GCF_963259705.1. Classification (NCBI taxonomy): domain Eukaryota; kingdom Metazoa; phylum Chordata; class Mammalia; order Chiroptera; family Vespertilionidae; genus Myotis; species Myotis daubentonii. The sequence goes on along the minus strand of NC_081844.1, from coordinate 44,154,046 downwards.
TCTTCTAAAACAAGAGGACAGCCATAGCCAGTTTGGCTCAATGGATAGAGCATCGGCCTGTGGACTGAAGCGTCCTGGGTTCAATTCTGGTCAAGGTCACATGCCTGGTTGAGGTTTCGTTCCCCAATGGGGCAGGCAGGAGGCAGCCAATCAGTGATTCTCTCTCATCATTGATGTTTCTCTCTCTCTCTCTCTCTCTCTCTCTCTCTCTCTCTCTCTCTTTCCTCTCTGAAATTAAATAAAAAATTCAATATATTTTTTAATAAAACAAGAGGATAATCTATGATCTCTGAATCTAAAGTTGCCACTAAATGCATCACCTCCTTTTACTGCCCTGCATATAATTAATGACCATCATACAGTCTTCTTATTATGTATTTAATATGTTTATTTTCTCTACACCTGAACCACAACATGCACTCCACAAGGGCCGGGGACTAGTGTGTCTTTTTTATCACTCTATTCTCAGCATCTAAAACCATGAATAAATTAATGAAGCAAGTCAGTAAATATACATGAGAGTAAAAGGAAAACTATTTTAAATTGTTACATTTTACTTCAATATTGCGATTTGTACAGTACATTTGATGTAATGAAGATCTAATAAAATGTGAGAACTGAAATACCAACATACCTCAGTGGGAATAATTACAGGAAAATATCTCAGGTTTGAACAGCATATAGTGGAATAAAGACCCTTGCTGTTACCATGCTTTTCAGAATGCTAATCATAGTTTGGGGTTGGATGAATGTGTTAGTGAAGAGTCTCTAGCTCATTTCTGAGGGAATCATTTTTCGAAAGTACAGAATCTGTAAAACAATTAGAAACAACTGCTATAACCCATTGCTTTAAACCTTAAAGATTCTTTAAAGCTATCCCTAAGGAAAAAGACGTGTATTTTCAGGAACATGTTTCAAAATATCACCTTTTTCAGCTACAACAGGATGTAGTTCTCATTTGATCTGACAGGTTGTAGTCACATTCCTCTGGTTTATAATAGTGTTCATGTTACAAAGGCATCTGCTCAAGCAGCAGAATTCTCAAAATACTTCCTGGAACCCTGGGCCAATTAGTATTTAATGGATGAGCAAGTTTCAGCACATGATGTAGAGAATTTCTGTTCTATCGACCAGTAGATGCACTGACCGTGTTGGTAGTAGGGTTCAGAATAGGACACTGTCCAAATGAGTGCTCCAATCCAAAGCCTGCCCCTCCTCTGTAAGGAAATCCCAGAGTTGAAGTGTAGCGTGTAGGTAATGACAAATAAAAATCTCTTCAAATCATAGGCTAAAAAGTGCACTTTCTGATGTAAGAAGAAACATGCCTATAACAGACATGTCTAGCTTCGAATGCCATTTGTTCAGAATTGGCAAGGATAGAAAATCAGATATGTTTACATTAGTGACAACATTTGAAAGTATGTAGACCTGTACATAATGTTTTCATTCCATTATTTTATTTTAATTTTTTAAAAATTCTCAACCTAACATATGTTTTTATTGGTTTTAGATGGAGGGGAAAGGAGGGAGAAGGAGAGAGGGGAGAGAGTGGGGGAAAGAGAGAGAAACATCAATGTGAGAGAGAAACATCCATCCGTCAACTCCTGTACGCACCCCAATCCAGGATCGAACCCACAACCTAGGCATGCGCCCTGACTGGAAAATGAACCCACAACCCTTTGAACAACGCTTAAATGAACTGAGCCACCCAGCCAGGGCTTCATTCCATTATTTTATTTAATTAAATTATATTTTGTGAAATTCAGTGCATACTTTGGGTAGTTGTAGCTAGAGTTATTTCTGGGGTGTAAACATATTTTCAGATGATACCACTGTTTTAAGAGCAAGGCAAGTAAATGATTCAGAATAATAAATGGTTATTAAATTCCACCAATTGAGAATATTTAGAACTTTTCCTGTTTTTCTCCTGTAACACAGCCTTTAACTGTATACTTCCTGTTAGTTTTTGCTCTTTGTTCAGTTTATCCCAATGGCATTTTTGGGTAGAGGGAAGGAGACATGCTGTATGATTTATCCGAAAGGCAATTTTCTTCCTCCTCCAAGAGCATCTTTCTATGTAACATGCATATTTATGCCTAGTCCCTTATGCACACATCTCTGTGGTGGAATATTTAGCATTAGGAGACAGAAAACCAAATAGTAATGTTTCTCAATAATCATAATTTTCCCCAAATGTAGAGTCAAATTGGAAATTGAACTTATCACCATTCATGTTTGAAATTTGTTATTTCCCTCTGTATAAGGCAGCAAGGAAGAGAACACATAGTCCCTTTAATGAAATAACTCAACTTTCAGACTTCTGGTCAAGACGGCAGAGTAAGGAAATGCTGTGCTCACCCCTCCCATAACCACATAAAAATTACAACTAAATTATATAACAATCCTCACTGAGCTCCACCTGAAGAACAGCTGAACATCAGTCGTATGACTAAGGGTGCAAAGAAGCAGCCATGGCATGACTGGAGGAGGGGCAGAGGCAAGGAATGGCCAGGTCCCACACTAGGGTGTGGTGACTAAGAATCAGGAGGCATATCTCAGCTGTGAAGATTACCTGTGGCTCAGCCCACACTGAGCTCCCCAGCCCTGGGCACCAGTGCCAGGAAGAGGATTCTCGATAACATCTGCCTATGAAAACCAGTGAGTATTGCATCTGAATAAGACAGGAAGCTGCTAGAGTCCCGACCGTTCCTCTTGAGGAGCCAGATCACGGACTCAAACACTTGCTCTAGGCTCAAGACCAGGAGCAGAAGTTTGAAAAAGGACAGGGAATAAAGGGAGAATTAAATTGACTAGTTTCAGGGCAAGAGCTGGAAGGGACAGAGCTCAGGGCAGCCTTCTCTGGGCACAGAGGTGTAGGCAGGTGCTACTGTTCTTTTGTTGAGTGCTCCCTGCACCCAGCACACCTGGCGCAGGCAGTGTCAAACCTGGCTAGCATAGTTTGCCCTGCTCTGATGATTCTCTGAGACTCTGCCCCACTCAAGCACAGCCAAACCTCTTCTAGCAGCTTTCCTCCACAAGTGGCCTGCCCTGGCTCATAGTACAGGCTTTCTTAAAAGCTCTTATAGTCCCACAAACCCCAAACAAGCAGCAAGCTTTGGAGCACCCTGTACCCCTGGCTAAGCGGCCCGAGCTTGGCACAAGCAGAACTGGTCTCAACTTGCATTGTAACTTCCGTCAGGTGGCCCTAAGGCTGGCATAAGCCACAGCCAGTTGTTGACTTGGAACATACCTTCATATAAGCAGGCACAGGCCAGGTACAAGTGGTGGCCGGCCTCTGCTCACATCATGGTACCCAGTAAAGGATCCTAAGCCCAGACTAGTGGCAGCTGGCCTTGTTTCACAACACAGCCTTTCCTAAGTGTCCCCAAGCCCAGCCCAAGAGGCAACCAACTGGAGATCCCTTAGTAGTTCCCACCAGGTGACCCTAAGCCAGGCACAAATGGGAGCTGACCTTGGCCTGCAACAAAGCCCTTCCCGAGAGGCACCAGAGCCAACACACTCAGTGGCCAGCTTTAGACCACACAATAGTGCCATTCAACCAGCCCCGCAAATGACATACAAATCTACAAAAGATATAAAAGAGATAAAGAGAAAGAAATCCAAACAAAACATCATAGAAAGTCATCAACATACATGAAAAGAGAGCAAAAAAATAAGGAACAGAGAACTACAAAATCAATCCGAAAACAATAAGATGTCAATAACTACATACTTATCAATAATTACTTTAATGTAAATGGACTAAAAGCTCAAATTTAAAGACAGAATGACTGAATGGATTAAAACAACGAAACAGATTCATACATATGCTGCATACAAGAGACCCACTTTGGATCAAAAGACACCAAAATTAAAGGGATAGAAAAAGATATTTTAAACAAGTAGAAACAAAAAAAAACCATCATATTCTACTACTATCTAAGGGCCAGTTATAGAAAATATTTGGTTTAAGAAAATAAAAATTTTTTTACGTACTATGTTTCAAACATATTTTAAAGCACCAGCCAGATTTTGATAATACAAAAAGGGAAGAAAACCAACCTATAGCAAACCACCAAAATGGATATAAATCCTTACCCTCACTTTTGGTAAACAATTATTTAATAAAGTATATAATTATTTCAGAACTATCATTGTTTTATATATTTTTTCAAGTAATTATAAAATCAAAGGGTTTTTATTCCAAAGGGTTCAGATATTCTGTTAAAACATTTGTGGACTTCATAAAATCTCAATTAAAAAAAAAACAAATATAAATATAACAAAGATTTTTTTCTAGGTCTTGTTACAGATTTAAAAAACAAACAAACAAAAAAAACAACTATATTCAGTATTTTGGTATCCAAAACTGGTACCATTTCTCAAAAGGCATATATATATATATATATATATATATATATATATATATATATGATCTCACTTAATTTTTATAATCCTGTGTAGTAGACAAAATTTATAATCCTTATTTTACTCTCAAGGAAATTGAGTTTTAGAGAGATAAAGACATTTATGCAAGCTTGTAGAACTTGTAAATGACAAAGCCAAAATTTCTTCCAGCCATTTTATGTCACATCAGCAGACCCTTGCTCCCCAGGTATCACATGGTAGAAACTGAATAAACTTTTCTTAGTTTACATGAAAATGGAAAGAGACATAAATATGGTTTCATCCATTTATTCATCATTACTAAATAATGTTATATATATCTATTACCTTCTTCCAAGAGGATCATAGTGGTTTTGTAAAAATAAGGTCAGATTTTAGTGGATGAGACACATTAACAACCTCATTTTGCAGGTGGACTAGCGTAAGTAGCTTTCTCAAGGACAATTTAATTGCTTCTTTAAGACAAGCTGTGGAGCTGGTGACTTTTACTGCTGTTGTCTAAGGTAGGTCTTTTCTAGGCCTCTTTCAGTTCTGTTTTATGTGCTATGGTTTTATAGCCTGATTTTCCATTTACTAGGTTCATATAAAATCAATATTTATTTATTTAGCACCTTGCACTTCAAAAGATTCAAGGTAAATCAATATGTAGGATTCGTTCCATGGGAAGAGTAATTAGGACGTCCCGGAAACATTGCAGTTACTGCAGATTTGAAAGCCATTAAGTTGTTGGAATCAAAGAAAAAGTCACCTCCCCTATGCCAGTGCCTTCTTAAAGTACAACTAAAAGTGACTTTATTTATGGCTAAACTCTTGCAATAAAGAAGAATAGAACTGCTAAAAAGATCCCAGTTTTCAATTTTGTTTTTAAGGGTGACTTTAGATGAACAGAAACACACACACACAAAGAATATCTAAAACATTCACTCAAAATTATTCTAGATAACCAATGCATGTAATAATGCCAAAAGACTGGTTGGAGTAGATCATAAAATAGAATGTTCCCTTTTATTTAGTTGAGCATAGAATTATCGCAATACAACTTTAAACTTAATGCTTATCCTGTCAAATAACAGAGGGATAATTAATGCATTTTGTAAGGATTGTTTCTGAGAACAGAATAAGACATTATAATAGGAACTGACTCAAGCTGAAAGAATACTAAAGAAATTGGGGCTGTTGCATGAAGAAAACAACACAGGAAAAACATCACTGCTCCATATAATATAAACATGTCAGCATTTGCCCTTAGAGGAATCCAGTGCCTCCTTCAGCTGTTCCATATATATTTTTTAACAAACTATCATCAAATTATTGGCATTGGATCTAGTCCTTCTACCTTGTCAAATGCAATGATATCTTCCCTTTTAACATCTGCTTTGTTGGACTTCTAGAATTTGAATTGCCACTGTCCTGCCTTTTATTTCAAAATCTTTGCATTCATGAAGTCTACAGCATTCAGTCACACATTGCACTTTCTATCTCTGTCTTCCTCACTATAATGGATGAAGATGCTATGACTACCTGGGTCCCACAATCCTATCTAATAAAAGAGAAACATGGTAATTGGCATACGACCACTACCCTTCCCATTGGCTAATCAGGGCAATATGCAAATTAACTGCCAGCCAAGACAGCAGCCGGCAGCCAGGCAGCTTGAAACTAACATGAGGCTTGCTTGCTTCAGTGAAGGAGGACTCCAACGTTCCCCACCAGCCTTGCCGGCCTCTGAGCTGCAACTCTAAGCAACTATGTAACAAATATAGAAGCTAAACAAAACCCCAGAAACCTGCTTTAGTCCACCCGGCTTCAGCCAGCAGGATTGCAACATTGTAAGCAAAGGCCAGAAATCTACTTTCAGCAGCGGAGGCCTAAGAGCTGGAGCCAAACCTCAAAGCTAAAGCTGGCCCAGAATAAAAAAAAAAAAGAAAAAAAAGGAGCGGTTGGGAGCTTCAGTCACCCCCAGCCTGAAAACAGCCCTCAGCCCCTCACCCAGACTGGCCAGGCACCCCAGTGGGGACCCCCACCCTGACGGGTGTGTGACCAGCTGCAAACAGCCATCATCCCCTCACCCAGGCTGGCCAGGCACCCCAGTGGGGACCCCCACCCTGATCCAGGACACCCTTCAGGGCAAACCAGCCGGCACCCACCCATGCACCAGGCCTCTACCCTATATAGTAAAAGGGTAATATGCCTCCCAGCACCAGGGTCAGCAGAGTCACGAGGCCTCCTGGCACCGGGATCAGCATGACAGGGGGCAGAGCCCAAACCCCCTGATCGCCCTGTGGCTCTGTGTGTGACAGGGGGCGGGGCCACAACCTCCCTATCCACCCTGCTCTGTTTGTGACAGGAGAAAGCGCCCGAACCCCCTGATCAGCTCTGCTCTGTGCCTGATAGGGGGGAGCTCCCCAACCCCCTGATCGCCCTGCAGCTCTGTGTGTGACAGGGTGCGGCGCCCCAACCCCCTGATCGGCCCTGCTCTGTGTGTGACGGGGTAGAGCCATAACCTCCCCATCGGCCCTGCCCTGAGTGTGAGAGTGGCGGCGCCCCAACCCCCTGATCGGCCTGCTCTGTGGGTGATAGAGGGCGGCGCCCCAACCCCATGATTGGCCCTGCTCTGTGTGTGACAGGGTACAGAACCCCAACCCCTCGATGGGCCCTGCTCTGTGAGTGGCAGGGGGCAGTGCCCCAACCCTCTGATTGGCCCTGCTCTGTGCGTGACAGGGGGTGGTGCCGCAACCTCCCCATCGACCCTGCCTTGAGTGTGACAGGGGACGGTGCCCCAACCCCCCAATCGGCCCTACCCTGAGCGTGACTGAGGGTGGCATCACAACCTCCCAATCGCCCTGCTCTGTGCATGACAGGGGGCGGCACCCCAACTCCCCAATTGGCCCTGCTCTGAGCCCGACCAGGGGCTGCACCTAGGGATTGGGCCTGCCCTCTGCCACCCAGGAGCAGGCCTAAGCCAGCAGGGCGTTATCTCCCAAGGGGTCCCAGACTGCGAGAGGGCACAGGCTGGGCTGAGGGACCCCCCCTCCCCCCCGAGTGCACAAATTTTTGTGCACCGGGCCTCTAGTCTATATTAGAAAAAGGCAGTGGCTGTAACACCATAATGCTGTAATGACCAGTCACCAGGAGTTGCATTGATGGGTCCCACGGCAGTGGTGGGAGCAACTCTGGGGTCCTGTGGTGGGACTCCGAGTCTTGCTCAATTTTGCACGCTGGGCCTCTAGTATACATATAAAAATGTTCATTAACACCTTTCAGTAAATCCAAGTGAACAGCTCCTAATCCAAAATACAAACTTTTTTGGAAATTCTAGATGTTTCAAGTTTTAGAAAGCTGATCTGATACATAGTCTGTTAATTATGTTACCCCCTTCTGGGAATACTTGTAATGAAACAAATTACCTATATAAAAAAGTAAGGCTATTTATGAGTAAAGTAAATAAAGAACAATTAGCAGTCACACATCAATTCATGTCAAGTTTTGCCAGCAAATTAGCTCAGATCAGGTTTTCACAAGTTTTTGGATATGAAGTGGAAATAAGGAATGGCTTGTCTCTTTGAGAAGATGGCTCTACACTAGTTATCACTGTACATCAGTCTTTATTTTTTCTTTTTTCTTTTTAATATATATTTTTATTGATTTCAGAGAGGCAGGGAGAGGGAGATAGAAATATCAATGATGAGAGAGAATCATTGATCAGCTGCCTCCTGCACGCCCCCTAATGGGGATCGAGCCCGAAACCTGGGCATATGTCCTTGACCAGAATCAAACCCGGGACCCTTTATTCCACAGGCCAAGGCTCTATCCACTGAGCCAATTCAGCTAGGGATAAATCATTCTTTACATGTTTTGACCCCAACTCAGTAAGCTACTTGGTCCTCACAAACTTAGCACTGATCATTATTAATAATTCTCTAGGGCCGTGGTCGGCAAACTGCGGCTCGCGAGCCACATACGCCTCTTTAGCCCCTCGAGTGTGGCTCTTCCTAAGCCTTAGGAGTACCCTAATTAAGTTAATAACAATGTACCCACCTAGTTTAAGTTTAAAAAATTTGGCTCTCAAAAGAAATTTCAATCGTTGTACTGTTGATATTTGGCTCTGTTGACTGAGTTTGCCGACCACTGCTCTAGGGGAAGTTCTGTATAAAGTGAGAAGGGAAATGGAATTAAGGAGAAGTTAGGAGGGCAACTCTTAGGCCACAGACTCCTAGTACTACTGTAGGCAGTTAGACATGAGCTGAGCAGGGATGATGGGCCAGGTTACAGAAGGGCACCAGGATGGAAAGCCCCAGGTGCCCAGGGTTGAACAATCAATTGTAGGATGGGACCTTGCCCCCAGGGAGACTTTTCCTACCCTAGTCATTACTAGTCATGCAGTTTGGACCCTCTGACCTTTCCTCCCTAGAGATAACATCTAGGCCTCAGTTGTATTTCAGCTCCAGGCCCAGATAAGCAACAAAACCAGCCATGGCTTATGTCAGGACCAGCTGCATGGAATAATGACCCCCTGCCCTGGTGCCCCCAATCAATCCGTGGAAATCACAACCCTGAATGGACATGCCTGGAAGGCTAGTGAATATTCTATGAGGATCTTACCCTGGGACCTCCCCTAAAATCTCCACCCTTAAAACCTAATTAGATAAAAGTGATCTTAGCTGGCCAGAGACCCTAGTGTAGCTGCCTAACAGAAATACATGTAAACTCTTTCTGAAGAAGATATCATTATTCTCACATTTTTTTTCTTCATTTAAACTGCCTGGCACTAAATCAGAAATAACCAGACACACACAATTTCAAATCTTGAAAGAAAACAAATGGGTAAGAAATGATAACTTTTCTTCAGATTATGTTGTCCACTATCTTTATCTTTAGGATTTCAGAAACACTATGAAGCAACACTTCTTATCCTGACTTCTCCCTAGAGAGTAGAACTAGAACCAAGGACCTGAGGACCAGTGGTCTGTTTTCCTATATGAGGAACCAAGGGACTAAGAAGAGTGAAAAGGAGAAAGAAGAAAGCCAAGACCTAGCCAGTTTGGCTCAGAGGATGAGAAGTGGTACAGGATTGAATTAAAAACATGAGGTAACTCCCTGCTGATGTGGGTCAGTGGTTGGGTATCAACCTAAACCTATGAACCAGGAGGTCACAGTTTTGATTCCCGTCAAGGCACATGCCCAGGTTGCAGGCCCGATCACCAGTAGGGGATGTGCAGGAGGCTGCTGATTGATGTTTCTATCTCTCCCTCTCCCTTCCTCTCTTTCTCTAAAAAAAGGCACAAACACAAACAAAACAAAACATATTTTAAAAAATAAAACCTGAGTTACTGGGATTTTGATACTTCTCAGGTAGCTAGAAAAAGAGATTATGGAAATAAATCAGCTTTATTGAGCTGATTGTTCAGTTCACATCTTGGAATGAAAGAGTTTTGAATACTTTCATTTCTCAGATCCTCGCTAAATCACACAACTGTATTCTATTATTATATAAGCAATCTAAACATAAGACTGTAAGAGCAAGACTTATTAAATATTTTTTTAAAGTCAGTAGAAATATTAAACTCAAACTTTGCATGTGGATTCAGGATATGGGACCTGGATTTTATCTGAATTCCCTGTATCAGAAATAAGGAATTAGGGTTGTTTTTTGTTTGTTTGTTTGTTTTAAGGCTACAATATTAAATTTCTACAACTAGCAAGATAACAGATAAGTTATTAGCATTTAGACCACATCCTAGCAAGTGTTTACTGAAAAATCCTAATTACACTATAAGTAAAATAGAATCAGAGTTTAAAAAAACAACAACAAACTACAGCGGGTTTTTTTGGTAGACATGTGAGTATGATTTCAGAGGAATTCCATAGATTGTGTGTGCATGGTATGAGCCAATATTTAAGCTGTAAGTCTGACTTTTTAAAATGGCAATCTCATTTGCTTTCTGAATCATAAATAATCTTTTCTGTAATTGAGAGTGAGTTCCAAAAGGAAAATTTTGATCTGAGAGTGAACTATAACTATAAAAACGCACACAAAATAAATACCCCTACAATTGCGCAAGCAAATATATGACTCTCACACCTACTCAACAGTACTTCTCTGTGGCTAAACCTTAAAAAGGTTTAGATTTGACTAAGTCTTTTAGAATGTACTTGGTTAGACGATTCTGGAATTAAAGCCATAATTAAGACTCTATTAAACATGTTTTAATGAAAGTGCTCCATGCCTCTAAAAGAAAGTCCTGTTGGCCCAATAACAGCATTGTCATTTACTTGCCAAAAATCTAGTAGTGGTATCACTATATCCATAAACTGGATCAATAGGTAGACAACAAACTCTTTATGAACAACCTAAATTAAAATATTTCCTCTGGCTTTAGTTACTGACTGTTAACAAGCTAACCATTGTTACCTATTAAAAAAAAAAAAAATCTTGTGTTCCCATGCTACATTATTGACATTGTATTGATGGTTTCTTTCAGTTTACCTAAACTAGTGCTGAATCAATTTACTTTTGGTTAAACATTTGAATTTAATGACAAGGGACTAAGTAGCAAAATAGCAAAGTTGAAAGCAACAATATGTTCTTCTATTTAGTGAAATGCCAAGCTGATAAGGACAAACTACACAGGAATCTTTTCATATCGACTGTGGCCTAAAAAGTGGTAGGTGAACTACAATGTAGATAAGAAACTTCGAAAAACATAGGAAACTAAATTTACAAGAAAACAGGCCCTGAACTTTTAGTTATAACTTAGTAAAAACAAATTTAAGAATCATTACAGATGACTTTGGAAAATGTTAAACCAATTTATATGTTATGAAGAGATTAAAATGATTGGGCAGGTAAATACAAGTGTGGAAAGTAGATATAATTATTGTCTTATTCATGTAAGAGAGTAGGATGTTTTTATGCATAAAATGTTATGAGTTGTGGCCAGTCCTGAAACTTGAAAAAAAAAACCACACACAACACTAATAATGACCCAGAGGAAGAAGGAAAAACAGTGAAATAGATGAGAAATGATGTAAAGAGCAAATTGTGAATATTCCAAACTCAAATAGAATTATGTTTAAAGAGATCAAGTAATTAAAGATTATAAAGTCTTAAAAGATATGATAGAAAGTGAACATGACATTGTTCTCTAAATTCTGGAAAACTGAAAACAGCAAGTACCAAAAGAATGTGTGGAGAGTTGTTTCAGATGAACTGTAAACTATATAAAAATACTTCATATCACAGGTAGTAATAAGGTATTCTTAATACCGAGAAAAGCTAAAAATATACAAAAGTATAGAATGATTTCTCATAAATTTATAAGTAATGAATCAGTTCACTCATTCAGAAAAAAAGTTATATATTCAATTATGGATCAAACAATGGGCCAATTAGCATATGATTTATTAGTAGAAACAGGAAAATAAGCAGACAATATCAACTCAGAGTTATAAGTGTAATGACAGATGTGCAGTCTGGTGGCATGATACCTATGCAGGTATGGCTGTCTATGTGTATATATTTATGTGAGGAGGAAGATGTTAGTTAAAATTACCAGGAGGACACAGTGGCTGAATTGAGTCTCTACAAATACTTAGGAGTGAGGCACAGGAGCAAGAAGGAAGAAGACAGTAGAGTTTTAAATGAAGCAAGCTGAGAGAAATGATGGCTTATAGGGAACTGAATATAGCTGAATGAATATATACATGAATATAACTGCAGCCTTCATTTCTAGGTATGAAGAGATGAGATTAGAGAGATAAACAGTCACCTATTTGCCACATTATGAAACTGGATTTTATTTTATGGAAAATGAATTTTTAAAGAACACTGCATGATTTGGTATGGAGTGTGAATATGATTATTTTTGTCTACTAGCTTTTATATCCTTGCCTGAGTTAAAACTAGGGGCATAAAGATGGATTTACTTACTGAAATAAAACAAATGGTAAATAAAAGGGAAAACTTCAGAAACATACATATTGCATTCATATCATAAATTTTAAAATTCTTTCTTAAAAACATCACAAAAGGGATTTTTAAAAGGTTAGGATTAAATAAAAATTAATATTGGAAGTTGAAACAAAACTACCTTTCCAAGAAGTGTGATAAGTGATTCTGAATAATTAGTAAAAGACTTGATTGAAAACTCACCTACATTTCTAATTCTGTGGGGACAGGACTGCAAGAAAGAGCTGGCAATGGAATGGTAGAGATGGTGCCAATTAGGATCTCCATTTACCTGCCAGGTAGCATTAGCAGAGGCAGGGTTGGTAGAGAAATACTGGCTTCATGCTCTTCCACGTCTTTTCCTGGACATAGTTGTTAATAGTGGCACAATTTCATTCTTCTGTGAAACAGAAGAAAACCACCTAAGGTTTTGGGGGCTGTGGCAAATGTCAAAATGATAGGGAACAATCTCTAAGAAGCCAATTTTTTTTTTAAAGTTAGGACAAATAGCAGAAAATATGACCATAAGAAAGAAATCTATGGAGTTATTTCTAATTCCACTTCTAATAAAAATGTGTGGAATGTTGCAAAGTTGAGTCACAAACTAAAGCTAGAAAACCTTCATCCTCTAGCTTTAGTAGATAAAGAGAATATGCTTCTAACACAGCAGGGCTTGGTCTTGATGCACAGTTTTTAATAAATATGAAGACAAAATATTGTGACCTAAAGTGTCATCACCGTCATCCTGAACTTTCTAAGTAATTTTCTGTATTATTTGCTCCAACCATCTGACACTAATTTCACCCTAAACTTTGCCAAGAACCTTAAAAAATAAGTGTTTACCATTATTCTCACTTTCAGCTTAAGTTTCATGATGTCAGAATGTTAATGATGTTTAGAGACAGATGGAGAAAGAGGAAGAGATAAATAGTCTTGAGAAATCCCCTAAAGAATACTGAAGGGGGATGAAAAGAGGAGAGCAGTTAGAGAAAACAGTAGGTATGAACTTGCAAACCATAGTGAGTTAACATGATCATCATTGATCTCTCTAAATAAATTAAGGTTAAAAAATGTAAAAATGGAACAGGGATTTATCCAAAGATATAATGGAAATAAAGAGTCTAAATCTGTACACAATGCAAACTACACAGCTATAAAAAGAGAGATCTCTTACCCTTTGGAACAGCATGGTTGGACTGGAAAATAGGCTAAGTGTAATAAGCCCATTTGAGAAAGACAAATATCACGTGATCTCACTTATTGTGGAATCTAATGAACAAAATGAATTGACCAACAAAATAAGACCCAAAGCATGGAGGCATGGAAAAGAAAACATTTTATCCTGAGAATAATCATGTATTTAAGAAGTTATATTGTCTAATTCTGGGATTTAAAAAGTCCTTCAATATCTAAATAATTAAATGAAATATTAACATGCTCTAAACATTACTAAGTTCTGTAATTATTTTCAAGAAAATGTCTTACCAAATGTTGCATCCTCAGTACTGCACTGCCAAGAAACATAGGGTCAACTGAAATCCTAAAGCCCCAACAAAATGCAAAATAATGTTTAAATACAATTAATTCACACACAGTAAATTTAGAAGAACGAGGACAACGAACATGTTTTTAAATTGTAGAAGTAGAAGTAACTCTGTTTTCACCTTCTTGGATTTCTCCATTGAGTGAAAGCAAATATAGGTTTTAGTAAGGAAATCTGTTTAGTAAGGAAATCTATTGACAAACCTCTATAAGTTGAAGTCCTGTAGCCATAGTGCTCAGAGTTCAAATGTGGGTGGAGATGGGTCACAAATGCAGATAAATTACATGCTCTGTACACAGGAAGTTATCACCCATGATTGGTGTTTTCTGTCCTTCACCCATTCTCTCAGATGCATTCTCTGCATTTCCCTGCCCTGTGTCATGCCCAGGAAGTCTCACCACACTGACCTCCCCAAGCTTCCTTGAAAACAGTGGTTTGCAACTGCATTTGTCCCATTTGTTCCATGGGTTGCAGCACTGAGAACTGGAATATATTCTTCCAGCATTGATTGCTTTCTCCTACAATTAAATAAACAAACAAACCCTTTTAGGTAGTCAATCCAAATCGCAGCTGTTGGTAGATTCTGTTAATGCATTTCTCCTTGTCTATTGAGGCCTGGGGATAGCAAAGGCTTCCTGATATTGCTATTCCCTGGGTGCTTCCATAGCCCTCTTTTAGTTCCAGGAACCCCATTCACACCTCTACACAGTTAGGAGGCAGAATGAGTACTTCAAGAATTTAAATGAGGACGTTTTGAATAGATTCAAAGATACTTAAGCAAGATTTTGCAGGGTCACACACTGGCAGCTTACAAGATGAATTCTGTCTGTGTACAGCTCCTGTAGACATCTACATTTTTGAATCCCTGTCTACAGCTTGAAGATCATAGATCCCTTTGACAAAAGCAGTGGGTACTTTGTTTTAAATCAGGAAAGTTCCTGGTGAACGAATGTTCATACCAGTGCTCTCCTCCTCTGGTTCTCATGGCTGACCTCTCTGAGATACTCTGAACACAGCCTACAGAGAGCTGCACTTGCCTCTCCACTTCACACCAGATGGGGAAAATGGTTTTTCAAGATGAGAACTATGCAGAATCAGATTTCCAATGGTGCTACAACTTCCCCAAACAATTTATTGCCGCTAGTAGAAACTATTCTTCATACCCATAATAAGGTTTGTCAACCATACAAGAGGCAAATCAATGACCAAATACTCTATGCCATGAAAGAGACAAATGCAGTATCTAAATGCAAGTGCCTTTTGAACAAGTCACATCTAAAAGGAATAAAGATCAACTCTATTCTTGGAACACAAGCAAGGAAATGTCTTGCCTTCTGTGAAACTAGCAGAGACTTAAATTTGCAGGGAATTTCCCAAACGGTCACAGTCAATGGACCTTAGGTGACTTTGGGGTAAAACTCCTCTGAAATGAATGATGATTTTCTTACGGAAACCCACTGTGGTCTTCCATTAATCAAGTCCCTTTCCTCTCTATCCAAGTATGAGTAGGATTTTTAAACAGGGGAATAAATATAATTGGATGTTGTACCTATTTTACTTTCTAGGACTAGGGCCTTACAATACAATAGTTACCAGTATAACAAAGCAATATTCCATCAATTTAAAAAATCATATCAATGACTATTTTTTTTCCTAGGGGGTGCGTGTAACCTGTCTAATAAACATTACCAAGCCTTACAGTCAAAAGAAAACTTTAATAAACATTGACCCAGAAGATTCTCCAGTTCTTAATAACAAATGGTGAAGTCATTTTCAATTTATAAAATTCATTTAAATGTGTATAATTATCCGGTTGGATAACAACAGGGCATATTTAAAAAGTTGAAAAAAAGTTGATTCTTAAGATAGTACTAATGTTGGGAGTGGCATCAGCATCCTGTGGCATAAGATGTCCCTCCTTTGTGTCCCCATTTTAACAACTAAAACTCAGCATCTATCCATGAACAAAAGTGCATCTGGGGAAGCCGTGGGCACTACAGCGTAAGCCAAAGGACCCAGGAGGAGTCCTGCTCACCTGTGCATCGGGCAATCAGTACATCAATGCGGCTGAGGACCAGCAAGAGCCAGTGTGCCAGCCAGGTCCTGTGGCCAGGCTGGGAAAACCTGGAGTGCTGACTGAGATATCCAGACGACAGAACCTTCGTGAAAGTCCAGGCTTATCATATGCCACTCACAAAAATTAACTCAATGAGTTAGACTTAAAAAAAGTCTATACTTAAAAACTCCTAGAAGAAAATATGCATGCAAAGAAGATGTGATACATATATTTATGAATAGTATTTGGCCACCAAAAAAGAAGAAAATCCTGCCACTTTTGACAATATAAATAGACCATGAGGGCATTATGCTAAGTGGATAGATCAGATAGGGAAAGAAAAATACTGTATGATATCCCTTATATCTGGATCTAAAGGAGCTGGAATCCTAGAAACAAAGTAACATGGTGGTTAACAGGGGCTGGAAGTGGGGGAATTGGGAAATGTTGGTCAAGGGTACAAACTTGCAATTAAAAGATCAATTAAGTTCTGGGGATCTAATACACAGCATAATGATTATAGGCAATCTACTGCAAAGTATATTTCAAAACTGCTAAGAGACCACAAAAAAAGCATCTGTGAAATGGCAGAGGTATTAACCAAGGCTATAGTAGTAATCATACTGCAATATATAAATTTATCAAATCAGCAGGTTTTACACCTTAAACTTATACAATGTTGTTTGTCAATTACATCTCAACTTATATAAAGACGAGAGGCCCGGTGCACGTGGGGGTCCCTCAGCCCGACCTGCACCCTCTCCAATCTGGGAGCCCTCAAGGGTGCCCTCTCCAATCCGGGAGTTTCTGTCTGTCTTTGCAATCATATGAGTGAATTGTCTGAGACCCCAACTCAGTTTGGTTTGTTGCTCACAGAATAATAGAGGCTTTTTTTTTCTTTGCTTCATTGGTGGAGATATGCTGGAAGTTTTAGGATATCTTTCCTTTAATTTTTCCTAGACACTCTGATTTTACTTATGTCTCTCACCTTTGCTTTCCCTCCATCCCCAACCCGCAACAGTAACTTGCTCCAGCCTCATTTTGCTCTAGTGTCTAGGACAGTGATGGCGAACCTTTTGAGCTCGGCATGTCAGCATTTTGAAAAACCCTAACTTAACTCTGGTGCCGTGTCACATATAGAAATTTTTTGATATTTGAAACCATAGTAAAACAAAGACTTATATTTTTGATATTTATTTTATATATTTAAATGCCATTTAACAAAGAAAAATCAACCAAAAAAATGAGTTCACGTGTCACCTCTGAAACGCGTGTCATAGGTTCGCCATCACTGGCTTAGGGAATATAGACAATAATATTGTAATAACTATGTATGGTGTCAGGTGTGTACTAGAAAACATCAGGGGGGACACATTGTAAAGTAGATGATTGTCTAACCACTGTGCTGTACACTGGAAACTAATACAAAATAATATGGAATGTCAACTATAATTGAAAAGTATAATTTTAAAGAATTTTAAAAAAACAATTTACATAAGGTAAAAAGTCTGAAGCAAGACATTTTATGACACCAATGTTTCTGGTAAAGGAAAAAAAAACCACATTCTACAGCTTCTGAAGTATTGCTTCACTACTGAAATGAAAATGAGAGATGGTAGACTTGTTCACACAGCCATTAGAAAGATCAATGCTTCTCTGGTTTCTGAATCTCTTTAAAGCAACAGCACTCATGGCTAGCTCTCCTTACAAAACACCCCAGGAGGACTTTCACAGGTGTGGCTTCTGTAAGACCAAAGGGATATCTATACTAATAAAAGAGAAAAATGGTAATTGGCGTACGACGATACCCTTTTCATTGGCTAATCAGGGCTATATGCAAATTAACTGCCAACTAAGATTGGCAGTTAACTGCCAACAAGATGGCGGTTAATTTGCATATGTAGGCACAATGCAGGGAGGCGAAAGGGAAAGCAGGAAGAAGCCCCCTGCCACTGACAGTGATCAGAAACCCAGGGGAGAGCTAAGAGCTGGGGCTGCCTTTGCCCTGCCCCCCAGCCATGATTGGAGAATCAGGTGCCTTTTCTGCCCTGGCCAGTGATAGCAGGAAGTAGGGGTGGAGCCAGCGATGGGAGCTGTGCACAGTCGAAGCTGGCAGTCCCAGGAGCTAGGGGTTCCTTGCCTGGGCCTAAAGCGAAGCCCACGATCGCGGGGCCGCTGCCACTGCGGGTCCCCGCTGCCCGGGCCGGACGCCTAGGCCAGAGGCATCAGGCCTGGGCAAGGGGCCGATCCTGCGATTGGAGGGTGATGGGGGTCAACGCCTGAGGGCTTCCCAGTATGTGAGAGGGGGCAGGCTGGGCTGAGGGACACTCCCCCCGCCCCCCCCCCACACACACCCAGTGCACGAATTTCATGCACCGGGCCCCTAGTCATGAATAAGAAACAATGTGAATACACTGACCAGAGAATACATGATTTAAAATATATTCCATATAAACTGTGTGGTGGGGCAGTTAAGAAGAATTAAAACATTTTTTAAAAATATGTTTTTGTTGATTTCAGAGGGAGGAAGAGAGAGATAGAAATATAGATGAGAGAGAAACATTGATTAGCTGCCTCCTGCATGCCCTCGAATGGGGATTGAGCCCACAACCTAGGCATGTGCCCTGACCAGGAATCTAAGTGGTGACCTCCTGGCGTATGGGACAACTCAATAAGCTCAGCCACATTGGTGGAGCAAAACCTCTTATTTTTAATATTTCAGATTATTTTAAAAAGAATTGAGTCCCAGTTTTCTCAGCTAAAGAATGTTTCTGCACCCCAGTTTGGAAAGCAAGTGTAGAAAACCGTCTAGTGGGGCTCCCTTAACTGACCCCTTTATGAGATGTATGGCGTAAGAGTCACATCCAATTCCAGCTGATTAAGGAAATTTTATAGAAGCAGAACTCAAAGAAAATGGAACTATCTGAGCCATGCCTATAAATATAATTTGCAGCGACCAGCCTGTAGAAGTCTTTAGTAAATGAAAAATGTTTTTTTCACCCTGATGACTGTATTTCATCCGAGGCCCCTGAGCTCTCTGTCAATAGCCTTTCACATATGTAATTGTCACAGGGTAGACCCTGAAACCAGCAAGGGCACCTTAACCTCAATCATTTTTTCTCCTTAAAACTTTGGGAAAATATGAACCAGTAATATATTTGTAGGAGGAGAATGGGTTTTACTAGTAATAATCCACCCTGATTAACTGCTTAAAGTAGGAAAGAGAGAGAAAAGAAGGTTTAGAAGGTCCATGACCCACTCAGTGGTGAGCCCAACACAGATGGATCATTTATTATGGTCCAATTATTTCTTCTCCACTAAACCCAATCACAATAAAGAAGACATTCTAAAACGACTCTTTGTGGTGTCCTTTTGGTCTTTTCAGAGGTAGCTTAAAGTGAAGGGAAGTGCTTTCATACTCTGAAAATTCCATGTTTTATAACTTCAATTAATGAAAAATTCTGAACATAGCTCAAACCCTTTAAAGAGCTGAGAGGACTATATGAAATATAGATCGGGTATTTTAAAATTTACCATTTTCTGTCTTATGACTTCAATATTTTTCATGCTATATTTTAAGTTTAATTATTTGTAATTAGAAACTAAATGCCATTTAAAAGATCAGAATGAATAGAATACAGAATATAATTGATTTCTTATTCACATTTCCATGCCCAAATCAAACCTACATTTAACATTTGAATTTTGCTCCCCTGTTCTTTTTTTTAAATTTTTTGAGTACCATGCAACTATCTATAGCAGTGATGGCGAACCTATGACACGCATGTCAGAGGTGACACGCGAACTCATTTTTTTGGTTGATTTTTCTTTGTTAAATGCATTTAAATATATAAAATAAATATCAAAAATATAAGTCTTTGTTTTACTATGGTTGCAAATATCAAAAAATTTCTATATGTGACATGGCACCAGAGTTAAGTTAGGGTTTTTCAAAATGCTGACACGCTGAGCTCAAAAGGTTCGCCATCACTGATCTATAGGTATGTTTTTCTCACTATAGAGCTATGAGTTACAAGACTGTTTTGTCAGTATATAATGGTGCTGTTGTAATGGAAATAACAACAGTTATAACTTGATGAAGGAAATAGGGTGGGCCTATGTTGTGCTTGCATGGCTCTGCAATACAACACGTTAATAGCAACAAGTGGTTGTTTTTAAAGATTCACGGGATATTTGAACTGGAAGTTCTTGGGAGTTGTATTTGTTTCCTAGGGCTGTTGTAACAAACTACTACGACCTTCTTAAGAACAACAGAAATGCATTGTTTCATAGTTGTGGAGGCTTAGAAGTTAGAAATCAAGGTGTGGTCAGGGCCATAGTCTTTCTGAAACCTGCAAAGGACAAGCCTTCTCTGTCTCTTCCTAGTTTCTGGGGATTGTGGGAAATTCTTGACATTCCTTGACTTGAAGCTGTAGCACCTCAGCATGTGCCTCAGTTGTCCTATGGCTTCCTCCCTCATGAGTTTGTGTCTCTGTGTCGCTTCTCTTCCTAAAGGACACCAGCCACACTGGGTTAAGGGCCCCCTCTCTTCCAGCATGACCTCTCTGAACTAATGACATCACCAGTGACCCTGTTTTCCAATGAGGCTGCACCTTGAAGTTTACATTCAGTGCCCCTCTACATAAGTCCTACAGTTAGGATTCCCACATATCTTTCTAGGGGACAAAACTTAAACCCTTAACAGGAATTATATAATCGCAGCACTTTCTTCAAGGATAAGAAGTTAACTCATGTTGGAGAAACAATTTTACATATTAAGAACATGGGTATGTTATTTGTCCCTAATAAGGCAAAATTTGAACTAAAAAGAAATAAAAGTATAAATTTTCATTAATCACATGGTTGTAAATATGGCAGAATCCTGTGACAAACTTTTTAGGAGCTTTTCTATTTCCAAAAGATAGAACTGTGTAGGAATGCTATCTTTTTTATATGTTACTAGGGGCCCGGTGCACGAAATTCGTGCACTGGGTGTGTGTGTGTGTGTGGAGGGGGGGGGAGTGTCCCTCAGCCCAGCCTGCCCCCTCTCACATACTGGGAGCCCTCAGGCATTGACCCCCATCACCCTCCAATCGCAGGATCGGCCCCTTGCCCAGGCGTCAGGCCTGGGCAGGGGACCCTCATTTCCCCCCATCACTGGTTCTGCCCCCAGCCCAGGCCTGATGCCTCAGCCAGAGGCGTAGACCTCCATCACCCTCCGATCGCCTGATCAGCCCCTTGCCCAGGCCAGACGCCTCTGCCAGAGGTGTCAGGCTTGGACAGGGGACCCCCATCTCCCCCTGATCACTGGCTCTGGCCCCCGCCCAGGCCTGAGGCCTCTGGCCCAGGAATCATGCCTGGGCAGGGGACCCCCAACTCCCTCTGATCCCTGGCTCCACCCCCCCCGCCCAAGCCTGACGCCTCTGACCCAGGCTTCAGGCCTGGGCAAGGGGACCATCATATCCCCCCAATCCCCAGCTCCGCCCCCCACCCAGGCCTGATGCCTCGGCCAGAGGAGTTGACCCTCATCACCCTCCGATCACCAATCACCGGATCAGCCCCTTGACCAGGCCTGAGGCCTCTGGCCTAGGTGTCCGGCCCGGGCAGTGGGGACCCGCAGCTGCAGCGGCCCCGCGATCGTGGGCTTCGCTTTAGGCCCAGGCAAGGGACCCCTAGCTCCCGGCACTGCCAGCTTTGACCGTGCCCAGCTCCCATCGCTGGCTCCACCCCTACTTCCTGCTATCACTGGCCAGGGCAGCAAAGGCGCCTGATTCTCCAATCATGGCTGGGGGGCAGGGCCAAGGCGCCTTGGCCCTGCCCCCCAGCTCTTAGCTCCCCCCTGGGTTTCTGATCACTGTCAGTGGCAGGGGGCTTCTTCCTGCTTTCCCTTTTGCCTCCCTGCATTGTGCCTACATATGCAAATTAACCGCCATCTTGTTGGCAGTTAACTGCCAATCTTAGTTGGCAGTTAATTTGCATACAGTCCTGATTAGCCAATGAAAAGGGTATCATCGTACGCCAATTACCATTTTTCTCTTTTATTAGATAGGATTTATTTTTTACAGAGAGAAAGGGAGAGGGATAGTTAGAAACATCAATGAGAGAGATACATCAATCGGCCTCTTCCTGCACACCTCCTACTGGGGATGTGTCTGCAACCAAGGTACATGCCCTTGACTGGAATCGAACCTGGGACCCTTCAGTCCACAGGCCAACGCTCTATCCACTGAGCCAAACCGGTTAGGGCAGAAATGCTATTCTTGAAGTCTTACCACCCTCAGTAATAATTGGGACATTTGAGGAGTTCTATGTTATCTATTTTAGGCCACCAGAAAAATCCTTAATTGCAAAGAGGGATTATCAAGTGTCTGTCCTCTTGGATGCTCAGTTTATAGAAGCAGATGTTTTATTACTTCATATTACAGATGTAGCATTCAAATCCTAGGACAGCTGGCAAAGCAAATCAGGAAACAGTCTATTTCTGAGAAGGACTGGGGAAATTATGTTAAGTCACTAGTAACATTAGTTCTGGTTTGAGGCTTTTAAGATAAAATCTGAATGTCTAAAAAGAAATGAAGCAAGCTGTGGTACTTTATTTTCATATCTTATGCCACACAGGCAGAAGATAAAGATGATATGCAGGTAGAAGACAATTTCCTCCTAAAAGGCCTTGTTACCCAAAGCAGGCATTGACCTTCTACCTAATGTCACACTAACAGATTATCTGCAGTGGATGAAATTGGTGTTTGAGACTTCAATTTGTTTCTGACATTGTTTAATGCCTAAACGTAGCATTAACAATTTGGTGGGTCATGGACCCCTGGAAGAATATGATGGAAACCATGACCACACTTTTGGAAACTGTGCATGTTATAGTCATATAAAAGTCTGCATAAAATTTCAAGGAGTTAATAGACTTCATGTTTTATACCCATACATCTAGGGAATGTTCCTAGAAGGACCATTATTAGAGTACATATTAAGGAACAATACAAATGTTCAGAGTGAGAACATTTTGGAGTCACTGTGCAGCAAACATTACCACTTCCACTGGAAACCTTGCTGAGGGATCACCACCCATTAATTTCTCCAACTCAGGCCTTGGCCATTTGTCCTACTCAACTGAGCTCAGTTTATGCCCTTTCTGCCACATGCTTTATAGAAAGATTAGACTATTTGGTGAATATATAAGATGGGGTTTAAGATCAGAAATACATCTTTTCATTTAAGTTTAACAATCTATAATATAAAAGTGTAATATGCTAATTAGACCAGGCGTCCTTCCTGATGAAACTGGGGCTGTGAGGGAAGCCCAGGTCCTGGGTGCCAGAGGGAAGCTGGTGCTGGCCGCCTGGGGAAGGAAGGCCTACTCTTGCATGAATTTTGTGCATCGGGCCTCTAGTATGTACATAATAAAATAAGTAATGCAAACCAAGTAGAATTCTGTTAAACCTTCATTGCTTGAGATGTCAGAAAACTCAGGTTCAATTTGGGAGAGGTGGCAGGAGAAGGAAGCAAGGAAAGCAAGCCTTACTAAAAGTGAAAGAAACTGCCTATGCAGTTTGATATATCTACAGATTTTTGAAAAAGATTATTTTTTCCTAGATAAGTATGTATAGTCTATGCAAAAGAGCATCTAAATACCTTTTAATTCTTTGAAAATATATGCTATCTTCTATCTCTGGGTCTTAGCATGTTTTATTTATCTTGTTCTATTTGCCTTGGACACTTTCTAGGGATCATAAAAGTCAAGGTTTGGTGCCCCTTCATTGAGCTTTTATACCCATCCTACCCATAAGCCCTAGGGCACGCTCTTTCTCTTAGTCTCTACTATTTCCATATCCAGAACATATAGCCCATGCCTGACATGATACTTTTTGAATGAATGGATAGATTAATGAGTGAATACATTAATATGTGGAGTAACTTTTTGTCTTAACTATAATCATGGCAAATTTTACTTTCATCAGGTCTTAATGTTTTATTTATTTCTACTTCCATTAAATTTTCTCATTTTTAATTTTTCTCAATTAGCATTCTTAAATGTGGAAACATTGTATATTCATATATAAATCTAAAAAACTGCAAATACTGTTTTGAAAGGACAAACTAATCAAGTTATTAACATCTCTAAAACTTTATGAGCCTACCTTAGTCACTTGCTTAAAATTTCTAACAGTAGTGACATACAGGCTCTACAAAGGTTTGAGAATCAACTTAAACCCCAAATATTCATGCACTTTTTTCCAGTAATCCTATATAGTAAAAGGCTAACATGCAAATAGACTGAACAGCAGAACAACCAAACAACTGAACAACTGGTCACAACGTGAGCTGTGACCACCAGGGTGCGCGCGCGCACAGAACACGGTGGGCTTTGGCAGCAGGTGGCAAAGTGCGGAACATGGCGGGTGTCAGCCACGGTGGAATGGTGGAGGTGAGCAGGGGCACCAAGGTGGGGCATTGGTCACTGTCATCAGAGCAAGCCTCTGGAGGTTACTGAAAATTCTTTGCTCCCACGTACCACGGTCCCACCCAGCGCTCGCACCTGCTGCTGGCACCAGCTCTGCTTCCACCCGCTGCAGGAGCTGCTGCTTGCATCTGCTGCTGGTGCCAGCCCCGCTAGTTAGCAACCACAGCTGGTGCTGGAGCCACCGTTCACCGGTCCAAATCACTTGGCGCCGTCAGTGGGTGCAAGTAGCAGCTGCTGGCCCCAATTGCCCCTGAGGGCTTCTCCACCTCCCCCTGCTCCTGAGGGGTGATCAGGGCAGCAGCCACTGCTTGCACTCATTGCTGGCTCTGGCCCCAATAGCTCCACGCTACCAGCAGGTGCAAGCGGGGCTGGTGCCGTCAGTGCATGGGAGCAGCGGGAGCGGGGCTGCTGGCAGACAGGGGACTGGGGGTGACAGCGTAGGGGCCAGGCGGGGACGCAGAGGATGGGCCGAGACCCGCCTCTGTGCCCACCGCAGCCTCACAGCCCATACTTCCTTTCAAGGTGCACAAATTTGTGCACTGGGCCCCTAGTCATTTATAAAGTTCCAAGTGTGTGCCAATAACTATGCTGGGTGCTGAAAGATAAGTGAAACACAATTCTCATAATCTAGTGATAGAGACAAGAACGATGGCTGTAACAATGTGGTAAGTGCTGTATAAGAAAATACCCAGAGCCCTGTAAAAGCATAGGGGAGATGCAGACCACTGTGTACGGTTTCCTGGAGGCTAACATTTGCTCCAGGCTCACAGGTCAATATTTTCTTTGTGTGAATATGCAAAACAACACAACTAAAATAGTGAATTCTTATTTGCTCATTCTTGATTAAATCCTTATATATTAATCTGTTATAAAGGGCAGTATTGTCTTCTTTAATACAGTAGGGTAGTTAATTTTAGGGTCTTGCTTTAGTAAGAACTCTACTTAAAGCTATACTTGAAAAATAGGTGCTGTTCAGGTGTATCTAATAGTCATGCCATGAGTGTTCAAAATGCACAGAAGTAACTTATTTTTCAGTCCAGTAGTTTTTCCAACCAGAAACTATTTCTCCTTTAATAAAGAAACTTAACTCTCTTGTTTGCACTCCTACATCACTTTTCAGTTATTCTTTCACCTTTAAAAATATAGTGTCAACTTTAGCTTCCAACATCTATTTATTTTTTTATACTAACACGACAATTTTTTATGGCTGTTAAACAGTACATTTCTTATATGATTTTGTTGGTTTTGACTTTTTTTTTTAAATCCCTGTTTGCACCTTGTTCCCTAGTTGGTCTTCACAGAAGCAATGACATTATGTTAGCTTATTAATATTGGAATTTATTTTTTCTAAAATTGTTAATTTTTTCCCTTTTATTTTCCTAGTAGAGGCCCAGTGCGCAAAATTCGTGCATGGGGGGGTGGGGAGTGGTTCCCTCGGCCTGGCCTGCACCCTCTCGCAATCTGGGACTGCTGGCTCCTAACTGCTCACCTGTCTGCCTAATCACCCCTAACTGCCTCTGCCTGCCTGCCTGATTGCCTCTAATCATTCACCTGCATGCCAGATTGCCTCTAACCACTCACCTGCCTGCCTGATTACCCCTAACCACTTGCTAGGGCGCGGGGCCAGCCTGGGCGAGAGGCCGTGGTCATTCTGGTCTCTGGTCATTCTGGTGGTTCCGCTGTTTCAGTCACTGGGCTTTTGTTATATAGATGTTCCAGTAGCTTTTATAACAATAGAAATGCTTTTCCAGCTTGGATTGGATATTGTGAGGCACAAGGTGCTAAGGTATTGAACAAGCATTTCTCTTATGCAAATCAGAGTCTTCTGCCCATTGTTAATTAAAGGAAAGAACTATCTCTGTAATGAGCACTGGCTGTGGACTGTCAGTCTTATGATCACACTAGCCTGTCGGTTTCCATTACTTTACAGAAGATGAGAAATTACTCTGAATGGCAAGATGAGTGTGATGATATTGTGTTTTTGGATGCACACATTCCAGAAATTGAAACTGACACTTTCCTTTGCACAGAGCTGAACAGAGGGCATCATCGCTCACCTCTGGTCCACCCAAAGTTCAAATGAACCATGACTTATGAGCTATCTTATTTTCAGGACACTGCCACATAAATACATAGGCACGCTACATTGATAAAGCCGAGATCCATCACACAGAGTGTTCTGTTTCATACTGTGACGATAAAAGATTTTATGCGAGCAGGCTGAGTGAAACTCTTCCTATAAAGAAAAAAATGTGCCATTAAATAAATGAATTTTCATTCAACAATTACTCAGTCTTAAGGAATAACCTAAAAACATCTTGAGACTACCTGTTTGTTGGCCTGTACTCCATTTGGACTTTAATTAGATCCAGGAGTTTTTCTTAATCTAATTTGTTAATTTCTTAATCTAAGCATTGCAAGCTTTCAGAGATTCTCCAGTATTCCTTTTATTTTTTAAATTAAAAACATGGATGTTCAAGGTACTCTATAATTTAGTCATATCCATTTCCAGCCATTATCTTTTCCAATAATTTTAACTTTTATTAATTAAAAATTATCTTTTCAGAGACTGACAAATTTCAGATTGAAGGCAGGGTGGGTGGGTGGGGAGAGATTAACCTGAGAATTTATATGCATATATGCATAGCTGATGGACACAAACAATAGTGTGGTGAAGGCCTGCGAGGGACGGGTGCGGGGTAGAGGGGGGTCAATGGGAAGAAACAACAACAAAGGGGGCATCTGTAATACTTTCAACAATAAAGATAAATTTTAAAAAATAATACAATTAAAATTATATTTTTATTTAGACTCATCTCTGGTTTGCTCAAGGTCCACGAAGCCTGGCTTATGTTACCGCAATGAGAGCTATAATTAGTGGGCAGATGCTGCACCATGAATTGTGTGATAGAAAGATGAGAGTTTCTTTTTCTGGTCTCTAAGTTATAGCAGCTATTATTTTTAAGAAACAATTCCTAGGCCTCTTTCTGGAACCATGATTCATACATTGTAGTCCATTATCTTATAAAATATAGTTAATAATGAGATAGATTCCTTCTTAATATGCCCAGAAGACCTTAGCATTGTCACTTACAGCTTAGACAACTCAATAACTATTTTCTCATTTGAGGAATATTAACCTTTTTCATTTTATTTATATCCTAAATATTAGGCAATTTACTGTCCAGGGAATTTTTAAAGTATTGATACATTCTATTTATATAATCATTCACCAAGTATTTATTGATACCTTCCATGGGAAAATCTCAGTGCCAGGGGTTTGGGCAGAGAAAAAGTCACCATTGTACCCCACTTGAAGCTAACAATATATTAGAGGAAACAGACCAAGCAATAGATAATTACAATAAAGCCAAGTAAGTAATGTATGTTCAATGTTTTGGCAAGTTCTCCAGTCCAACATAAAGAAAGATCTTTCTACGGAAAACTGAGGAAAGACGATCTATGCACAAGATAGCAACAAAAAATGTACTCATTGCCAGGACTGTGCTATGCTCCCATCACAAAACACAAGATTGAATCTGTATGTTTATCTAAATTGACTGAGTATTAGAACTTTTGTTTTAACTGACAATCTTCTGTTGATAATGGAGAAAATGTCAAAAAGGACACTGGTCATTCATTCCATGAATGTTCATGACCTTGCCACACAATCATTTGCCAGAGGTTTAGTTTGCAGATGTTGGTGAGGTTTACTGTGACATCATTACAAGTAATTTCCACTGTTTGAAGTTTTGATCCAGAAACCACAGTATAATTTCAGAAGTGTATATAAGGAAGTTTAAGTTCTGAGTCTTGATGTGGGAAGTTAGCTTCCATGACATACCTATGGTAAACACTTGGTAACTTTCTTCATGATGCTACACAAACCAGGTAACTTTGGAAATGTCTTTTGTATTTGAATGACTATAATATGGATTCGATATAGTAAATATCACAACATATTAATCTGGTACACTTTTATTCACAATGGGAAATTAAAGAATTTAGCAACTAGAAATACCTTGAATGGCCTAGGAGCTGAATGAGGCTATAGAGAGAATACATCTCTTCAAGGGAAACAAACTACAGACAAAATTTCTGGTGTCAGGTTGAACAAAATTTGGGTGATTTGCTAAACTTTATCTTTAATTTTTTATATGGCTGTTGTTTTGATATTTGATCAAAATATTTTAATAAAAGCCTACGTAGGATAAATTATTTAAGTTGTCTGTGGTCTCTCCAGATCTCACCATGAAATTATAAACTTGTTGTTCTGAACCTAAAATAACAGTAAGGTCATTTCTTAAACATTCTGCCATTTTTTTTCAGTCATATGACTTTATTGTTTAGACTCAATGTTCTAACTCATGTCATCCTGTATTCATTCTTGCTTCCTCTCAAATTTATTCTCCACCTTGTGGTCAAAGCGAGTCCTGGAACCCAAATCAGATCCTGCCATTACTCATTAGAGAAATGCTTCAGTGACTCTTGTTCCTTTAAATCCAAGCTTCTTGGAAGGCCACGTCAGTGTCCTGAGTTTCTTGTCCAGTTTGCAGCCCACCTGCACCCCTTAGGCAATTTGAACTACAATACTTGCATTTTTTTCAATGCCCTCTCACACTTTCACAACTTTGCATAATCTTTTTTCTCTGTCTGGACTATACTCCAACCCCCATTGCCCTGGTAATTTCTTCATCAATATTGAAATTTAGTTCAGATCCTTCTCCTACAGAAAGTTTCTTCTATCTTTACCCAGCAGAAGTATCCCATTTTATCTCTGTTTTGGAATTGCCAAATATCTTTGATATCTTTATTTTTGTATAGCACTGCTATAGCTCTTTATTTTGTTTACATACTTTATTTCTCATAGGAAGGTACTATTCCCATTTTAATTGTTTATGATTAGCATAATGTCCGGTACAGAAGCTATTTGAGATAAAAGTTGTGGAGTGCATAAACCCATTAACACATGTTTGATATTGGGCTGTGGCATTATCATTTCTTTTGATTTGGAGGCTCCTTTTTCCTTCATCACTGACAAGCCCTGTGTGTAAGTATACAACCTCTCTCCCACCTTCCCGTCTCCCAGTTACCTGCGTGATCATTGTTCAGGAGAAAGGCTCAACGTTTTCCACTGGATTTTAGAATGTAATCACATAAAAGGGTAAGAAATTCTATCAAACTGCTACACAGTTTGCCAGGAAAAAAAATTAACAACTTTGGCACATTTTCTGTGCTTTATTTATGTTCTGGGAAATGGTTTCCTCTTGACCTAACAATGACTGAAAAAGAAACACTGTTTCTTAAAATGTCACCAATAAATTTAACAGTGATATTAAATATTTTATAGCACAAATCCAAGCCAATGAACTGTACAAGAAAAAGAAAGTCATCTAACGTAAGATACCATTTTCCTGAATTTTATTCTTCTGAAAAATAAAAATGCTAATTATTTTGGAACAACCAATATTTTACTATATAAAAATCTTGAGCCTGAGTTGGACAACTTCCATTACACTTGATGAAACAAAAAAGAAGACAGTAAATAGAGTTTGGGGATAAAACCTAACTTCATTTCTATAAAGTTTAATTCAAAATTATTTTCTACTTAGATTCCAGGTGGATTTCTTGGAATATGAGTATCATATGGACTGTGTCACTTTTTTGGCATCATTACAAGCTTTCCTTATATCACAATTCAGTCAATTGCTCTCCTAACCATCCTGTGGCAGAGCCGTTATTAAGTGGATGCAGGGATGAGATCTAGTTCAGTTCAAGTTAACCTTGCCTCACAGTAGTGACATGAGTTAATTTAATTCCTGTCACCAGACTTCACTCTGGGTATATTGCACATTACCTCTCGTTATTACAGCCACAAGTCATTATCTCCAATTCGCCCCCTATAAAATCTGTATGTGACCCTTCTTACAGGTGTTCCACATAGACAGACAAGCAACATCATGAAATATCCATAGAGAAATATACGATAAAAAATTAACTTGAGGAAATTCATTACAAATACACAAAATGTTGAGATCCTCGGTTCCCATAATTCCTCCCTTTTTTCTTCCTTTCTTCTTCTCTGCCTCTTATGCTTCTTCCCTCCTTCCTTTCTTTCTTTTACAAGTACCTATTGAATGCTTACTATGTACTTAGGTAAAGTTCTAAGTAATAATATGGATATACCAGAATAAAAATAGGCAAAGTCAATGCTTAATTTTTTTCTCATTGCATATTCAACGTGTCACAAAGTTACTTATTGAATACTTGATATACTTGCATGATATTAAAGAGTGAATATCAGCTAAATGTCTTAATAAAAAAATCTATCTGCTAAGGGTGTACACACTTCCAAATGATTACAAATTAAGTATAGTTTTGTTTAGAAAATTGATTAAATATTATTTGACTTCCATACAACTTCACATAAAACTCAGGGGATATGTAATTTGAGAAAATGAAGGTAACTCATTCTTATGAGCTCCAATTTTCTTTTTTTTAAAATATATTTTATTGATTTTTTACAGAGAGGAAGGGAGAGGGATAGAGAGTTAGAAACATCGATGAGAGAGAAACATCGATCAGCTGCCTCTTGCACACCCTCTACTGGGGATGTGCCCGCAACCAAGGGACTGGAATCGAACCTGGGACCCTTGAGTCTGCAGGCTGATGCTCTGTCCACTGAGACAAACCGGTTAAGGTGCTCCAATTTTCTTAATTTAGAAGTAGTAAGTCAGGGAATCTGTGAAAGATCAATAGCTTTATGCCCGTGATGGCAAACCTATGACACGCATGTCAGAGGTGACACGTGAACTCATTTTTTTGGTTGATTTTTCTTTGTTAAATGGCATTTAAATATATAAAATAAATATCAAAAATAATTATTTGTTTTACTATGGTTGCAAATATCAAAAAAGTTCTATTTGTGACACAGTACCAGAGTTAAGTTAGGGTTTTTCAAAATGCTGACACGCCGAGCTCAAAAGGTTCGCCATCACTGCTATGCTATTCCTTTTTCAAGCCTAGACAGATTAATAAGGAAACACAAAGAAAATTGTACCAACAACACCCCACCCTGCCTATATTATCCTCCTTGTGTTTATGAGAAAAGGCTAACTAAAGCCATCAATAGCTACCTAACAGATTGAATTGTTCAGGGCAAGATTTTCATCAGTGTATCTCTCTATTCCAAGCAGAAAGAAGATTTATTGTTGAAAAAGAAAATCATTCTAGCAATAATGATTGGAATAATCATTAGATATATCATGATAAATTCAATCCTTTCTCTTTGAAAACAAAGATCTTCACTCTCTATGCAATCTCTTTGGTCAAGAACATAAAATATGTTTATATAATAAGGACTAATTTTTAGACTTGACTCAGTGAACACATATGACTATAATGTATCTTAAAATCTTTTCCTATTTTTCTTCTATACTTTATGTTTATACAGTAATCAAATGGATGGCATGAAATAATTATTCACAACAATATCAAACAATGTTATACTGGCATAAACAGTTACACAGACCAATGGAAGAGAATGGAGAGCCCAGAAATAAATCCACACATATATAGTCAATTAATTTACAATAAAAAGCCAAGAATGTATAATGGGGAAAGGAGAACGCTTCTATAATTAGTATTAGGAAAAGTGGAAAGCCACATGAAAAAAAAAATGAAAATGGATCACTTTCTTATACTCTACAAAAAAAGTCAACTCAAAATGGATGAAAGATTGAATATAATACTTGAAGCCATAAAATTACTAGAAGAAAATATAAGTGATGAGTCTTAACAAAGATTTTATGGCATTGACACCAGAAACATCAGCAACAAAAGCAAAAATAAACAAGTGAGACTAAAAACTAAAAAGCTTCTGCACAACAAAGGATACCATCAGTAAACTGAATGGTAACTGATGAAATTATTTGCAAATCATAAGTGATATGTGGTTAATATCCAAAACAAAGAATGCATACAACTCAAAACCAAAAAATAATAATCCAATTCAAAAATGAGCTGAAGATTTGAACAGACATTTTCACAAATAACACATGCAGACGCCCAATAGGTACATGAAAAAGTGCTTAACATACTAACCAGCAGGGAAACCCAAGTCATAATCACCATGGATATCACCTCACACCTGTTAGAATGACTATTAGAAAACAGATAAGAAATAACAAGTGTTGGCAAGGATATGAGGAAAAGGGAACACCTGAGCACTGTTGGTGGGAATGTAAATTGGTGCAGCCACTAGACTAGGGGAAGCAGTATGGAGGGCCTAAAAAAAAAAAAAAAAAGTGGAACTACCATTGATCCAGCAATTCTTCTTTATGGGTAAATTTCCAAAGAAAATGAAACAGTCTGAGAAAAATGAAATAGTGTGTGATCTCACCTATATTTGGGATTAAAACAACAATACCACATAGATACAATAGATACAGAGGACAGGTTGGTTTTGCCAGAGATGGAGGTGGGTGAAATGTGTCATGGTGGTCAAAAAGTGCAAGGTTCCCTTTCTAAATAAGTCCTGGGGATGTAATGTAGAGCATGGTGACTATAGTTAATAAAACTGTATCATATAGTTGAAAATTGCTAAGAGAGTAGATCTGAAAATTGTCATCACAAAAATTTTTTATAACTATGTGTGGTCATGGATGTTACCTGGACTTGCTGTAGTGATAATGTCCCAATATATATGTATAACAAATCATTATGCTATGCATCTGAAACTAGAATAATGTTATATGTCAATTATATCTCAATAAACAAAAAAGTAAAAATTATTTTAAAGTTTTTGATATTAGAGTTTTAGCTCTTCTTTTCCAAAGGGGGTAAGTTATAAAGAAGAACAACAATCTCCTATAGAATGTGCCCTGATGAGGGAATAAAGAAAAACTTGCCTATAAAGCCTTTTTTTTAACCTTTTCTCTTATTGCATCAGTTTCTAAAATATGAGAATGATGAAGTGAGCACTTCCATTCTATCAAAAAGTAACAAGAAAATTGAGTCTGAGATGTTAAAATAAAACTATTTTTTCTTTCCCACTGAAATTTTGGCAAGCAATCTTGTTTGGTCTGATTAACTATCCTATTATTTCTTTCTGGAGAGTTTTGTGCTAACCTGCACTCAGAAATAAAAGAAACTAGAATTTTCCACTGATTTGATATTGATGTGAATAATTATTCCATGCCATCCAAATTATATTTTCATTTGTTTTCCTTCTGCCAATTTGATTTGCCTTGGTTATGTGACTTTTAAGATTTAATTTTAAAAATTGTTTCATGAATGGAAATGACTACACTTCTTATGTCTTGTGACTTTTCTAAAATAAAACATAATGAGGCAGATTAAAAGCGAAATTCAGTTTTGTTTTGTTTTCTCATTCCATGTAGTTGTGTCTTTTTTCAAATCATCAGTTTTCATCATTAGGCAGACTATTCATTATTTTGATAGAGAAGCAAAGGGCATATACTGATAGCTTAACTGGGAAACAAAATACATTTATAAAGAATGTAAGAAAATATAGCCAAATTCAGGTGCCTAAACTTAGAAAAATTACTGTTTGAAAATATCTCCGAGGAATATTACAACTACTCCCAGGAATAACTAAGATACATGATTTATAGTTTTCTAATTTCCTGTATCTTAAATGATATTTTCAAATTAGGAAAAATATACTTAAATCTACATGAATGATTTTATTAGATATGTAAAATTGTATTGCTAAATTTGCAATTTAACCAGTTAACTACCACGCGTCCAAAATGGAAACCATCCCCACACGCCATGATATTTTGAATTTAATTTTTAAAAATATCAACTTGCAATGAGTATTATAAAAATATATATATATATATATATATATATTATAATTTGGGTGTTATTGAATATTTTCAACTGAAAATTCTCACGAAAAATGATTTTAAAGTTGTCAGGGCTGCCACTTAGGGAAAACATTTGTTTTTTAATGTATATAGACACGTGTGGCATGTGGGGAAGATCCGTTGCTTGCGTCTACAATGCTTATGGCGAACAATGGGTTAAACACACTGGATCCCTGTTTTAAATCCATAGCCTTGAAGACTGTTAATGTTTTATTCATATTTATTACACTAATAATGTATATAGGCCAAAGGTGTAATGAATTTTGGCACCATGTTTTAGGAACCCAGAAACTAAGTAAATGGAACATTTGAGAAGGAATGGAGGAGCAGCATCTGCTCTGCGTCAGAAAAGAAGGGTAGGGGTTTAACTTGCAGAAATAAATGTAAACACAGAGAAGATGCTTCTGAAGTTCCCAGTGCATTTGGGAACAGGTAGCAACTGGAATCTTTGATGGGCTTATTAAGAACTGCTGAGCCAGAGGACACCTGTCTAATTCACGTATTACTTACATTTCAGCCAGAACACTTTTTGGTACATCTTAATTATCAAGTGAATAACAGAAAAACTGGGACTATATTAGTATGCATAATAATAACAGTTTATATTTACATTTAACTTTCATAGAGACCACACTGTATTTCTTGACTAACACTTAGGTCACTGTAACTGGTAAAAATGAACCATGAACTTCAACACTATCCGACATTAAATGTGAAATGTGCTAATCTATCAGAAACTCCTATTTTTAAATTTATTTTGTAGTTCTTTAGTTCACTGAAGCTTTCAGTAAACTGGCTAATCTCTAAGTCAGTGGTTCTCAACTTTGGCTGCACATTAGATTCACCTAAGAATCTTTTTAAAATCCTGATTTCTGGGCCTCATCCTCCGGAAATTCTGTTTCTTTGTTACTAATGTTGTGGCCCCACCCCATAACAGAACTTCAGCTGCATGAATACATCTTTCCTTGCCTCTACATTAGGAGCAAATGTTTCCCATTGCTGCATTCTAATGGCATGCTCCCCCAACCCCCCTTAAATAATTAAGGTTTAACTATATAACTCCAGGTTTTCTTACTGTTTGTCAATAAACTTACTGAATGCTCTAGATATGAAGAGGTCTTGGCACAATCAACCATCACAAAGGACATATAAAAGTCAAATGTATTAATGGTTAATCCAGTACAGCCTCACACATGCTTCCCTCTCTGAGACCAGGGAGTTCTCAACTTCCAAATAACCATGGTGAGCTGCCATAAAAATTCTGGAAAGCTGAACATATGGCCTCACATAGGAAATTCATTTTCACTTTCTGGGCTCCCTTAGATCACTTTTAGGGCCAAATCTTGCTCTGGGATACCCAGTTCTTACAGAATTTAAAGGCTGATGCCTGCTGGGAGGTAATAGGACTGTAATCTTTAGAAAGTTTTATTTCTAAATCACATAGAAGCTGGAATAATTCAAGAATGATCTGCTCACCCTAGCCTGTTTGGCTCAGTGGATAGAGAATTGGCCTGTGGACTGAAGGGTCCTGGGTTCAATTCTGGTCAAGCGCATAAGCCCAGGTTGTGGGCTTGATACCCAGTAGGGGGCGTGCAGGAAGCAGCCAATCAACAATTCTATCTCATCACTGATATTTCTCTCTCTCCCTCTCCCTTCCTCTCTGGGATCACTAAAAATATACTTAAAAAAGAAAAAAAGAATGGTCTACTAGATCGACTACAATGATGACATTAATTCCAGGGACACATTTTCTGTTTTTTTGTCATTGATTCAATTTTAGCTCAGATTTGCACAACTGAAAACAAGTGATTATCTGGACAAATGTCTGCTTCCAAATTCTGTTACATCTTTCCAGAAAAGGAAAGTCAATTGTTTTATTTTGTAAGAGAGATAATTACCTAATTATGTGCCTGTCATGTGAAGAAATTACCAGAACAGGCAATACTTAATTGATAAACTTCTCCATATAATTTCATAACTTACAAGTGCCACAGGTTTTGTCTATGGAGGAGGGGTGAACAATGACAAATAAGCAAAATGGGGTACTACATGGTCTATGGGGCTTTAGAATGCTATGATGAATGAAACTATTAACACATAATGTCCCCATTTACTTGAGAATTATCTTGAGGCTGAATTATAGACTAAAACTTCCTCATTAACCCTCCAAAAAAGAGCTTGTAAAATATGTTATTCACCATAACATTAACTACTAGAAATATCAATTATAAGGATGTGCATCTACTCAGACATTCTTTGTGTGCACATTTTCTAAATAGAGATGGTGTTCAATTATAAATGCTCAATATACAGGCAGGCTCTTTCAATCTAAGACAGAGGCGATATACTATATATTTTGTCCAGATATTGATATACCAATAAACCTGTATTTACTAAAGACTTCCTATCAGATGGACCACTTGCTGATACAGAAAGTTGACTGAGGTTGTTTCATTAAGCCTTACGTTTGGAGTACCATGAACAGTAAATTATCAAAGTCAATCCATCACCATATAAAACTCACACCTCCAATATGTGAAGTTGGGCCAGTAACTAACTTCTCCTTCCTTTATTATCTTACTAGAGGCCTGGTGTACAGATTCATGCACCAGTGGGGTCCCTTGGCCTGGCCTGAGCCCCCTCGCAATCTGGGACCCCTTGGAGGATGTCGGACTGCGGTTTCAGCCCAATCCCCGCAGGCCAGGCCAAGGGACCCCACCAGTGCAACAATTCGTGCACGGGGCCTCTAGTATGCATATAAGATCTTTGGTTAATCTCTTTCTGCCCTCCCTCCTCCCCTCTTCCCTCTGATATTCATCAGTTTGTCCCATGTTTCCATGCCTGTGCATTGAGTGTCTGTCCCCTGGTGGTCAGTGCACATCATAGCTACCGGTTGAAGGGTTGAATGGTTGAAAGGTTGCTTAGGCTGTTATATAGATGTCTACAATTGAGATTATAATGCATCAACCTCAAAGTGTTGCTGCAAGGGTTAAATAAAGTAAAGAGCTTTGAAGAAAGCCTGGTATATAGTAAGAATTCAAATAAAGTTTTATTTTATGCTTCTATATTATGCAGGTTCTAATAAACATATATTTAGTGTTTTTACAGCTCGTCCATATTGAATTTTACTTGTATGTATGCATGCAAGCGAAGTCTAGCACAGACTGCTGTGTGTCTGACTAGTTAAGAAGCTTGTGAACTGTTTCTGCAAAAATAACTTGTAGGAACCTGGAGACCGAGGCAGGGGAGGCTCTGAGGGACTAGAGCACATCTCTACTGAAGCTGTAAATAGACACTGGAGTTCTCTCTTCCAGTCTGGTGCTCAGACTAATAGGATAGACTTTGCTTCCTCTTACATGGGCACATTCTAGTTTTCTTTAAAGCAAATACATTCTTCATCAGGCTAGAATTGCCCAGAATTACCACATGGAGACTCTAATAAAAAAATGTGATAAAGGTTCCAGCTACCTGGCATCACTTTAAGGGCCTGAAGCTTTGTGTCTCTTCAGAAATAGAGCTGCCAAAGCCAATTTTTCTTCCAGTGTCCCTTGAAACATTGCATCCTGCCTTCTTTTTTGTTACTCTCCAAAAAATAATACAAATCTTATTAGTTTCTCTCTTGGAAGAGGTAACTGGAGAAGCTAAACTAAGAACATTTAAATAAAATATGTTAGTCATA
Source organism: Myotis daubentonii (assembly GCF_963259705.1). NCBI lineage: Eukaryota > Metazoa > Chordata > Mammalia > Chiroptera > Vespertilionidae > Myotis > Myotis daubentonii. The sequence continues at coordinate 44,116,047 of NC_081844.1, read as the reverse complement.
TAAGTTAGTCGAGTCACACAAATGATGTGAAATGATTAATTATGTCAAATACTTCCTCAGTCCTGTGCTCTGGATAACAGTGGCAGTTAAAATTTTATATATATAGTCTCCCCACCTTTATGTTACCTTCAAACAGTTTAACTACAAAGAATGACACTTTCCCCATATAGCTCAGATGAGAGTCATGGATGCCCTCTTGTTCACCGATGACAAGGCCAGATACAGAACCAAAGACCAATTTTTGTGAAATTCCTGCTAACTTGACTTCACCAAACTTTAGTTTAGCTTCTCACATGCCTGTGCACAATCCCCCACCCTCTGCTGTAGGCCCCTGAACATTGACACACTCTCAGCCTAAGCCAGCATTATCTGATTTGGAATTACCCTTGCTCACAGACCCTCCTCTCCAGAGAACATTAGAGCATTTCCTGCTCAAATGTCAGGTCACCCCAACTTCTTAGCATACTCCCTCATACCCATTCTTTTAGGACTTTTTTTATGCCTGTCAGTAAGAAAAGAATTTCTTTCTTCTCAACCTTTGTGATACTTGCAGATTTTATGGTCAGAATTTTTCTCATTGCAAGAGCCCACGCCCCTTACTACAATAATCCTTTTGAATAAGGTCTCTCCTTACCCAAATCCAGATTTCTTTTATTTGACCACATGTCACATATGAAAACATGGAGATGAAAGTTGTGAGTTTTTTTTTCCATAACTAAGATGTGAAAGTGGAACTCCTCCTGTCTTGGTTTCCATAAAGCATTAAAATAACAGAAAGATACACTAATATTGCAGGATTTTCAAAGCACAGAGTAGATTTGCAATGCCAAGATGCCCTCCTCCAGGCAATGAAAGAATTTACAAAAGTCAGTGCGGGTAAAAAACCAGAAGAGTTGGTGTTTGAAATAGAGCCAGTAGGGACACCTCATCCTTAATAAGAGGTAGTTTAGAGATTGAAAAGTCATAAGCATGTAAAAGTCTAAAGAAACACATTCCAGATAGGAGAGCTGTTAGATACAAGAGTTCTAATAGAGGAGCCTGCCTAATGAGCTCTAGGTAGAGTAAGGGTGGAATGCAAAGAGTGAGAGAGTAAGAGGGGATGGGGTGAGAAAAGTAATGAGAAACTGGAGTAAGCGCTTATCAGTTACTTAGGCAATCCATTTGTATTTGTATAAGATGAGAGACTTTGCATAGTTTTGTTGTTCAATAATTAGTGGTCATATTTGTGCAAGCACTTAAACTCTTATCATGGAATATCTCAAGTATATAAAAAAGAGAAGGAATAGTATAATTAACTCCCATATACTCTCCAGGTAGATACAACAATCAACTCAAAACCATTCTTTTTTTATTCAATTTCTAAACTGGTTACTTTGAAACAAATCCCAGACATAATACAATTATATCAATACACATTTCCATGTGTATTTCTAAAATATAAGGACTTTTGACATAACCACATTATTATTATTTAAAAGTTTTTTAAGTATGCTTTAATATCAAATATAAAATAAGTATTAAAATGCTGTGTCTTTTCTTTCATTTTAACTTTGGTTTGTTGGATGGGGTTCCAAACAGTTCTACATAATTGCATTTGCTGATGTATTTTATGTTTACTTACACACACACACACACACACACACACTCTACCTCCTTTTTTATTTTGCAAACTTTTTGCTGAATTCTGAATTTTATGTGTAAGACATTATAATAGGTAGTAGAATAAAAGAGTGAATGGGAATTGCCAAGTCCCTATTCTCTGAGTTGTTCACGTGTCCCCCTCCCTCCCTCCGGTGCATGAAAAAGCTAGATAAGTAATTCAGGTTCCCCATCTTTCTATTTCTGGCCAGGGAAGTAAAGGATGGAACAACCTGAGTTGTTAATATTTATTAGCACCTAAGAAAGTGAGTGTCTGGCATAGTTACTTCACAGAAAACTCTTTGGACTGGTTGTGGAAAGCTTAAAGAAATAATTAATTAAAGCCCTAAGTTCCTGTACCATAACAGCACACTGCTGACAAGGTATTTTATTGCAATATAAGCAAACAAAAATTTAGTAGCAAAGCATGCTCATATTTTACTACCTTCCCTATGTCTCAGTCACCTCCAATGATTTGGAACAGAAAGCCACAACTAGAGGGGGAAAAAAGCCAGGAAAGAAAAGCCAAACTTACAGATTCTTCCTCCACAGGCATACATGCATTCCCAACATTTAGGGAAGCAGAATCAAGCATGCCAGCTGTCCTTCCCAAAGCCATTGCGAAGTTTCAGGTGGATTCGTATCTCTCAAAGATTGGCTCCACGTAAAGGGTGTAAGAAAAATCCCAGAAGGGTCAGATAAGTAAGGAGTGAGAAGATGGAAATAAGGAAACATAAGATGACAAGAAAACAAATCCATATTCTATTTGTAAGTGGCCCAATCTTGGAATTTCTGAGTAAAGTTACTTTGCAGATATCAGTACCTTAGAACGATGAGAAAATAACATGAACATTAACAAAGATACATTTGCAAACCTTGAATATAGGGTTTTAAAAAGTCAATCACATAAAAAGAGGATTACAGCAGGCACCTTTGTCACCTCAGGTTACCTGACTTGAGCCACAGGTGTGATAACAAGTTCCAGGGAACTCAAACATTTTGTGTGCAGGTACAGTCAGCCCTCACTCAAGCCCAGTCAGGACGTGTGGGGAGTTAATTTCTCAGAGGTCACAGGAAAACAGAGTCCCTGCGAACTAGAGCAACAACTCCATAGGGGTTTTCCTCCTTTCCTGTCTTTCTGCCCCAGCATCCCTGCTGCCTGAACCTCATTCTAAATAAACTACCTGTGCCCAGGTCCTGTGCCTTGCTGAGCTTTCAGAGGACTCACACTAACTACTGACCAAGTGAAAAACACCTTCAGCTTTCAGTTAGGTGTTTGTAGGTCAGATTAGGACACCCCCTCCCTCCAAAAAGACAAAGACCAGTTTACTCTAATATAGACACAGAAATCCAAATGAGGCAGGAAGGATAATTCCTGTCTGCAGTTTTTATGTGACAAACAAACTGAAAAGGTGGAGAAGTTTAGGAAGAGAGACAAAGCCACCCTCAAGCTTTGTTTTTTAAATGCTGCTTTAAGATGTGTTCTACTCACAGCTGAAATGCATTTGGGCAATTTGGACAGCAAATAAACACGAAGCACTATCCTTTTTGTCCACGAATGCTTTCTTGTAATGATAATGTACTTGAGGAGCAAAACAATGAGCAAAATATGGTTCACTTTTCAGAAATGGCAGCTCAATGTCAGTATTCTGCAATTATTATTGTCATTTTATCAGAATTTTCAGCTGAATCCTCTCTAAACTACTTTACACAATAGGTTGGTATGTACCTAGTTTATTTTAGTGTAACCATTAACCTATCACCAGCATAATTCTTCTCAAAAAAATTTAAAAAAAAATAAATTTCAGATCATTGGAAACCCCTGTCTTTAATACAGCTAAATCAAGGAAATCTATCAGGATTTCATTGCGATGGAAGAAAAACCTGTGGCTTCAGTCAATTCTCAGAGTTTTTGTTTGTTTGTTTGTTTGTTTGTTTGTTTGTTTTTGTGGGTTTTTTTTTTAATCACACCCACATTTTCTTCCTACTACTGCAGCGGTTCTCTGCAAACAGATCCTCTCAAAGAATGACGTTACAATCCAGTGTATTTAATTTTTACATTTATGTCAAGGATACCTCCAGCTGGCAGGTATCCGAAGGCACTTTTCAATGAACTCTTTCAGTTAATTCAAGGATACTTAGAATTCGGGCATTAAACAGTAACTTTAGACTCAAATTACCCGGTTCCTGCAAACTCACCTAAAGTAGCAGTTTCTGATAGAACTGATCTTGGTTCAAGGCTAAGTCCTCTCCTCTTCCTTCCTTATTCCCCACCTTAAACGCTATACAACATTATCGCGTCAAGTTCCCAGAAAGTCCAAAGCCAGTCTGCATTAACTTAGCTCCCTAGAAAAATATACTCAAGCGTTTCAAGTTCTGCCTATAAAAAAGCTTGGAGGTCGCCATCCCAGCCCATCAACAGGTAAGAAGCTGAACAGACGGAACAAAACAAATCTTTTTAGATCCATAAAACGGACGCACACAGGTCAGAAAGCTGCCCCGGAGATTGGAGACCAACATTGGGAGCCGTGGTTTGGCAGGTCAGAGCTGGGAGTGGGAGGCTGCGAGGGAGCCAGGGCCAGGGGAGAAGCCCTGGGAAAACAAGGCCCAGTTCAAAATCTCAGCGGGATCGGTGGAGAGGCGAGGAAGGAGATAATTAATGTAAGACTTACCTCCAGGAGCTCCACAACATTGCCGCAGGAGAATCCGCCCCTGCTTCCATCAGGGGAAGAGAAGCCATTTGGAAATACCGTGGCGCTTTCCCTTCTCCTTAAAAAGGCCTGACTCATGGGAAACTAATTACCAGAACCGAATCAGCTGGGGGATTATCAGAGCAGAGCTGACCAGGGGAAGAGAAGTAATCAACTCCAGTCAGCTCTAGCCTTCCTCCTGGGAAAAGAAAAAACACTCAACTCCAGTCCTTTCTAGGCGTCCTGTCCCATTAAGGGTGGAGAATAAGGGCTGGAAACACCTGTGAAGTTTATACAGTCCAGGGCACGGGCTCACTAAAAGACGGAGACCTAATCCTAGGACTAGAGAATGCTTCTCCTCCCCGACCTCACCACCATATTACTAAAGACCTATTTGCAGCAGTTCCTTTTGTGCAGTGCATGATGTCCAGCTATCAAGAAAACCTTACAACGCATACCCAAAGGCCAACACACAATTTGAAGAGACAGAGCAAGATCAGAAACAGACATAGCAGAGATATTGAAATGATCCGAGTGGGAATTTGTTTAAAATATGCTAAGGGGAACTCATGGATAGAGGACATGCAAGAGCAGCTGGGCAACGTAAGAGGAGAGGTGGAAAAGAAGAAATGCTAGAGATCACACACACACACAAAGAAAAACTGTAACATAAATGAAGAATGCCTTTAATGGGCTCATCAGAAGACTGGACACAGCTGAGAAAAGAATCTCTGACCTAGAAGATAAAAATCAATAGAATCCTCAAAAAATAAAGAGCAAAGAGAAAACAGATTGAAAAAAAATCAGAGAATATCCAAGGTCTGAGGGACAACTACAAAAGGTATAGTATAGGCATAACTGGAATACCAGAAGGAGAAAACGGAACAGAATAAATATTTGAAATAATAATGACTGAGAATGTTCCCAAATTAATGACAGACATCAAACCGAGATCCAGGAAGCTCAGAGTACCTCAAGCAAGATAACTGCCAAGGAAAACTATATCTAGACGTATCCTCTTCAAAATTAAGGAAATCAAAGAGAAAGTAAGAACTCCTGAGGGAAGCCAGAGAGTAAAATACCTTACCTGTAAAGGAACAAAGACAAGAATTACTACATTGACAAGCTAAATTTCATTAATATTAATAACTCAGCTCTGCAAGAGACAATATCAAGAAATGAGAAGATAAGCCATAGACTGGGAGGAAATATTTGCAAAAGATACCTCTGATAAATGACTGTTAGCCAAAATATAGACTCTTAAAATTCAACAATAAGAAAAACAACCAATTAAAAGATGGGCCAAATACCTAATGACACCTAACCAAAGAAGATATGCAGATGGAAAATAATCATATAAAGAGATATTCCATATCATGTGTCATCAAGGAAATGCCAATTAAGAAAACTTCCAAACTATCAAATTGAAAATTTGGGGTATTATAATCTTGAGCAATTTGATGTTCTGCCTACATTAAAGAGTGATGAAATTTGTTCTCACAGACAGGTTACTTGGAAATTAGCTTCCAATTTAAGCCTCCTTTTAAGATTTGTTAGAATGGGTAAAGAGAAGAATCTGGTCTACTGGTATCCTAGCCCTCCTAACAAGGGAAAACCATATGAAGTCTCTATCATATGCATTCTCATTTCTCAGATCTCAAAAGTATTCCCCACATTGAGTGAATTCTATGAATTATCCAATTGACAGCCCCATATTTGGTCTTTACTCAACCTTGTGAATTTTCACTCTAAATTTGCAAAGATTAGCATCCTTTCCTGTGGAGATTTTTTGTTCTCTTTCACTGAGTAGCTTCTTTCTTCTCTGGTACAATATCTGGTTAACTCCATAGTCTCAGCTTTATTACACTCTCATCCATGCCTTTTCAACTCAGGAAAACTACAGACAAATATCTCTGATGAATACAGATGCAAAAATCCTAAACAAAATACTAGCAAATTGAAGACAATGATACATTAATAAAATAATACATAACGATCAAATGGGGTTCATTCCAGGGGCTTGAGGATGGTCCAGCATAAAAAATCAATCAATGTAATATACCACATAAATAAAAGAAATGATAAAAATAATATGATCTTATCAAGATGCAGAAAAAGCATTTATGATTCAGATACTCAATAAAATAAGTAAAAAGAAAAATACCTCAATGTAATAAAGGCCATCTATGACAAACCTTCAGCCACTATCAGACTCAGTGGTGAAAAACTGAAAGCTTTTCCTCTACGATCAAGAACAAGACAAGTATGCCCACTCTCACACCACTCTTATTCAACATAGTTCTGGAGGTCCTAGACAGAGCAATAAGACAAGATAAAGAAATAAAAGGCATTCAAATTGGGAAGGAAGAAGTAAAAGTGTCACTTTTTGCAGATGACATTATTTTGTACATAGAAAACCTAAAGACTCCACCAAACACTATTAGAAATAATAAACAAATACAGCCAAGTTTCAGGATACAAAAATCAATGTGCAAAAATCCATTTCCTTCCCATATACTAATAAAAAAAAAACTTCAGAAAAATAAATGAAAAAATATTTTTGCAATTTCAGCCAAAAGAATAAAATACCTAGGAATAAAGTTAACAAAGAACATGAAAGACCTATATACTGAAAATTACAAAGAATTACTAAAAGAGATTGAAAAAGACACAGAAAATTGGAAAAAATATCCTGTGTTCATGGATTGGAAGGATCAACATAGTTAAAATGGCCATATTACCCAAAGCAATATACAGATTTAATGCAATCCCCATCAAAATCCCAATGCCATTTTTTAAAAAGGAATAGAACAAGAAATCATCAGATTTGTATGAACCACAAAAGACCTTGAGAAAAAAGAACAAAGCTGGAGGTATCCCACTACTTGGCTCCAAATTAAACTACAGATCTATGATAATCAAAACAGCATAGTATTGGCAGAGAAACAGACACACAGATCAATGGAACAGAATAGAGAGCCCAGCTATAAAACCAGATGTATATGGACAGGTAATTTTTGACAAAGGAGCTAGAAACACACTGTGGAGTAAAGATAGTCTCTTCAATAAATGGTGCTGGGAAAACTGGAAAGCCACATACAAATGAATGAAACTGGCTTACGGTTTTTCCCTATGTACAAAAGTTAATTCAAAATGGATCAAAGACCCAAATTATAAGACTTAAAACAATAAGTTATATAGAAGAAAATATAGGTGCCAAGCTTATGGACTTGTTCTTAGAGAACATTTTATGAATTAATCCCAAAGACAAGGGAAGTAAAGACAAAAATAAATGATGGGATTATATCAAACTAAAAAACTTAAAATTTTTAGCAAAAGAAACTGACAACAAAACAAGAGGCAGCCAACCAGATGAGAGATGAGCTTGGTAAACAGTAGCTCCAAAAAAGGTTTAATTTCCAAAATATATAAAGAACTCATAAAACTCAATACCAAACAAGCAAAAAAAAACAATCAAAATGTAGGCAGAGGAACTGAAAAAACACCTCTCCCAAGAAGGCATATAAACAGCCAATAGATATATGAAAAGATGTTCAACCTCACTGGCAATTAGGGAAATTAAAACTATAATGAGATACTACCTCACACTTGTTTGAGTGGCCATTGTCAACAAGACAAGCAATAACAAGTGTTGAAGAGGTTGTGAAAAAAAGAAAAAAAAAGAAACCCTCAACGCTGCTGGTGGGACTGTAGACTGGTACAGCCACTATACAAAACCATCTACACAGTTCCTCAGAATATTAAGAATAGAGTTATCATATGACCCAGGAATCCCTTTCCTGGGTATATACCCCAAAAAACTTGAAAACATGTATTCGCAAAGATAGATGCACCCCCATGTTCATTGTATCATTATTCATGGTGGCCAAGACATGGAGACAATCAAAAAGTGTCCTTTGATAGATGATTGGATAAAGAAGATGTGGTACATATATACAATGGAACACTATTTAGCCATAAAAAGGGATGAAATAATGCCATCTTCGACAACATAGACAGACCTTGAGAATAGTATGCTAAGTGAAATAAGCCAGTCAGAAAAAGCTAAGAACCATATGATTTCACTCATATGTGGAATGTAAAACTGAAACTCATGGACAGACAGCAGTGTGGTAGTTACCAGAGGAAAGGGAGTGAAATAATGGGAGGGGGGGATTATGGAGAGGGCCTAATATAGAGTGATTGAAGATGGTTTGACTTTGGGTGATGAGCCCACAGTGCAATATGCAGATCCTGTATCATGGAAACCCACACCTGAAACCTATATGATCCTATTAACCAATGTCACCCAAATACCTTTAGTAAGAAAATAAACAAAAATTCTTCCTAACTAATTTTGATTGGGTTGTTTGCTTGTTTTAACACTATAAAGATTTTTTATAGTGTCAAAAATACTAGGCATTATTTGCACAGCATAAAAAGTACTGATATTTTATATGCAATAAAATTTTATTTGTAATTTACTACAATATTTCAGGTTATATAAGAGTAAATATTATCCTATATTTGGCTGCATCTTCATTTACAATTAAAATATGATTGACTCTGCTTTTATAACAGACATTTAAAACTTTTACATTAAAAATTGGTGTTTTGCCCTAACCGGTTTGGCTCAGTGGATAGAGCGCTGGCCAGCGGACTGAAGGGTCCCGGGTTTGATTCCGGTCAAGGGCATGTACCTTGGCTGTGGGCACATCCCCCGTGGGGGGTGTGCAGGAGGCAGCTGATTGATGTTTCTCTCTCATCGATGTTTCTAAGTCTCTATCCCTCTCCCTTCCTCTCTGTAAAAAATCAATAAAATATATTTTAAAAAATTGGTGTTTTATTAAATAAAACATATCTTGTTTAAACAAGTAAGTTTTAAAAAAATGTATTATGAAGAAACAAGCTATGAATGCACAGTTCCTTAAACAAAAGAGTAGTTTGAATACAACCAAGTGGATTTTCATTTTTTAAACCACATGAAAGTATATTGAGTTTTGGTGTGCTGAAATAAGTATCTTTTGTTTCCTCAATTAGTGACATCTTTAAATTTATTTTCAATGTTTCTAAAATAATTAGGCTACTCTAATCGGCACAGCTCTGCTGTTAGACAAGCGAAAATTTCACTAACAGTGTGACTCAAATTCTTACTTGTTTCCAAATATTTTTTTCTGTTACAGATAGTTTAAATATAGACTGCTTCACATTTGGAGGCTTAGTTCTTCCTTACAAAGATCTGTGTCACTTCTAGAAAAGCACAGTAGTGTTTCAAAAGAGATGATATTTGCCATAATTCATTAATAATTATATAACACTAACCCAGTGGAAATAGTGTTAATTATTTTCATGGTTCAATTTAGTTTGTAGTTGATAATCAGGAATCATTGCAATTCAGTGGTAATTGGGGAAAAAAATTTTTAATAAACTTTAAAACAAAAAAAATCATTGTCTTTTGAGTTTTAGGTACTTCAAACATAAATATTAGATTGGGCATTTTTGTCATGAAGTTAATTCTGTGCAACAAACAAACATCATGAAATAAAAGAAGATGTGCTTAGAGAGCACATTTTCAAAACAGAAAATGCTGATACCACACTCTGAGGTGTCATTTTTCCATGAATGTAAATTCTAATTTGTTAGAAATGACAAAAGAATTAAAGGGAACTGTTTCTGATAAATGAATAAATTAAATGCTAAATTAATGAAAATGCTACATTGGTTAAATGTCAACATCTGTTGCTTTGTATTTCACTCTAATAGAACTGTGTTTGCTAGGATAATCTTCAGATTGGTGGAAAGCCTCAAAAATCAAATTACCCTTTAATACATTCAAACTCAAATTCCCAGAATACTGTCCTGCCAATGCAAATGATTCAGAGCTAAGCATGAAAGTTTCTCATATCGACTAGAAGCTCAATTCATAGATACTACTTTTTAATTTACTGAGATTTTTATTTATATAACTAAGAAATAATATATGGGAGTCAATATTTGTCTCATAGTTCCAAAGCTCGCTTACTTATATCAGTGTTACTAACAATTGGCCTAGAACCTTCTCCAGAACAGAGTGTCTTCGGAACTCACCTGGCTGGGGAGACTTCTGGAAGAGACTGCCACCACACATAAAGGCTTGATCCCTGAGCTGACGTCTTCCTATTTTTCCTGCTACGGAAAGCCCTGGATCTGCTCCTTAGAAAAATGGGCTCAGACCTCCCACAAAACGTCCCTAAAGAGCCCACCTGTGCCATCTGCCTGAATTACTGTATAGACCCAGTCACCATGGGCTGTGGGCACAGCTGCTGCTGTTCGTGTCTCTAGGTATCCTGGGAGAAAGCAGAAAGCCCTACTTGCTGTCCTGTGTGCAGGAAACCATCAGAGCAGAAAATCTTCAAAACCAATATTATCCTGAAAAATCTGGTGTCCATGGCTAGAAAAGCCAGTCTGCGGCAATTCCTGAGCCCTGAGGACAATGGGTGTGGGCCGCACGAGGAGACAAAGCAGATCTTCTGTGAAGACAACAGGAGCCTGCTGTTTGCACTGCCCTAGCTCTCAGACAGGACTCCGTGGAAGAGGCTGTTGAGGAACACAGGGGAAGTGGTGCCCTCAGAGCACTTACAATGCTGGAGGAGAGTACAGCAAAGAGATGAGGGTTCAATCTTCTCTTTCCTGACTGTACTGATACCTACTTAAGAATCAATAATGAAGCTGTGAGGAATAGCACTGGTTTACCTGTCTTCTTGCACATTGCAATTAAATATGGAACTGCCATTTGACCCAGTGATCTGACTTCAAGGAATATATCCCAAGAAACCAGAAACCAGAAAGTATCTATTCACCCCTATGTTCAGAGCAGCACAGTTTACAATAGCTAAGATCTGGAAACAGCCCAAGTGCCCATCAGTAGATGAGTGGATAAGAAAGATGTGGTACAATTAAACCATGGAATACTAGGCAGCATAAAAAAAAAGAAGGATCTCTTACCCTTTGAGACAGCATGGAGGGTACTGGAGAATATTACACTAAGAAAAATAAGCCATTCAGGAAAGATAAGTATCACATAATCTCACTCATCTGTGGAATCTAATTTATCAAAATAAAGTGATGAATAGAGTGGATCCAGAGACATAGAAGCATGAAAAAGTGTGTGGAATCTTGGAGGGGAGGCAGGGGAGGGTCGTGAGTGGGTGATGATCATTCAAAGAACTAGTAGGCATATATGCATAACCCATGGACACAGACAACAGGGTGATGAAGGCCTGGGGCAGGAGGTGGGGGCGGGCTGGAGGGGTGCAATGGGGAATAAAAAGGGACATACTTAATACTTTCAATTATATATTGTATAAAGATTACAAAAGAAAACCATCATGGCAGTGAGAGGCACACGTATCCTGGGCTTGCCTTACCTCTTTGTGACCTCTCTCAAGGGCTTGTTGGGGTCCAGCCCCAACAGGTCCAGGCGTTCCCCATAGGTGTGGACGGAGTTGGCGAAGAATGAAGGACACGGAGGCCAAGTTCAGGTGATCATGGTGAGGTCCCTCTTAGCCAGGTTCCTCTCCTTATTGTCCTTTTACATCTATATTTATACTATTTGACCTTAATCCTATCAATTCTATTCCAAAGGTTAGGGCGTTTCCTATCTCCATTCCAAGGTTACTCTATTGTTCTATTAAGCTACAAGGAAGTAACTGAAGGAGATTATTTTAAGTAAAGATTATGTAGTTTAAGCGTGATTGTTCATAGTTAAAGTGATTAACTACCCGCCTGGCACTTAGTTAAGGGGTTTTACTGATAAAAAATCCTCACCTGGGGAAACAACCTTTCTCAGAGAGGTGGTCCTGTTTAAAGCACATAGCATTAAGAGAGGGAGCAAACATATTAAGAACAGTATGCCATATACGCCAGGTCCCTTGAAACATAAGCTGTGCAGATGTTTCTTCCCTGCAGCGACTATGTCAAGCAGCAAGGGTGGATCGACTTCCAGCAAGGGCTCTGCTTGCTGGGAGTAGGGCTTTCCTGAGCACTCCTGTCAGGAGTGCTTTCCTGATTTGTAACTGGCATGCTCCAAGAAGAGTGCCTGGGGAGGAGAGAACTCTCCAAGCACCCGCTGTTTCCTGCTCTTCACCTCAGTCAGCCTCAGCGGCCTCCTGGGCATTTCTCCCACTCATGCCCTGGTGCCCTGGCAGCTGCAGGTTTTCTGTGATGTGGGAGCTCAGGGAGCTAACCTACTCTCAGGGCCCTGTGGGGGGAAAACTGAGCTCTGCTCAGAGGCCTCTGCAGGCACGGTGCTTGCCCCTCTTCTGCTCTGAGCTGCTCTTTCCTGTGCACATCAGGCCATCATCACCATCAGCCTCCCAAGGCTTCCTCACCATCTTTACTGGGTTCGTCCTATCAGTGTTTTCCCATTGGCTGAGCTATCTCCAGGGTTGGAACAGAAAAGGATCCCTGAGCCCCTTTGCAGCCCACACCTCCACTCACTGTGCTCCCTGGTACTTCTGAGCTTTCTGCCCCGACCCCACTCACCTCATGGGAAGTGTTTGCATCCTACAGTTGCCCTTCAGGCAATAAGGCTGTGCCACCCTATCTCCCTTTGCTAGGCCAGCTAGTTAATGCTCCCTCATCTACTTTGCCTTTGCAACAGTCTCCTATTGATTCTCTGAATCTCCCAGTCTCCTACCGACTCCTCTCCAGTCACACCACCCAGCGTGTTCACAGGGCTTTCCTCTGCTTTGCCTTCATATGAGTAGGATTTCTGGGAGTCATGTCTAAACAGAAGTCCTCTAAGAGTAAACATTTAGAGAACTAAACAAACTGATTCTTCAAGTTGACCTGGAAGAAAAGAATATGGAAGATTCATCATGGAAACTGTAGAGAAGGACTGGATATATTACTGTCGAGCTACAGGACATAAAACACTGTATAGTTGGGAATAAAAATATTTTCTCTTAGCCTTTCCCCTTTGGCATTATAATGAGTGCAGTCTCTTGAGGAGCCTCGGGAATCCTTGGCATCTCCAGTCCCTTCTACACCTGGCCCTTTGTAAGCTCCTGGAAAGCCTCTCGTTTTACTCCCTAAAGTCCCTCCTGGTCCCTGGGCCATGGCTGCTCCTGACACTTTCCAGGGCTAGTGGAGCCTACGGGCTTTCCTCAGCCCCTCTTGAGAGCCAGTCCGTGGGCAATGGGAGCTGTTTCCTCTTACAAGTCCCAGGAACTAGTGTCTGAGGTGTTGCCCCTGCAAGAGCTGGGTTCTCTGTTCCTCTGGCCACACCTACAGGTAACTCCCCTGCAGGACAGCCTCAGGGAAATGGGGATTTCTCTGGTTTGCTCCAAGGACACCAGAGGGACCTGCTTCCCATCTAGGCCTTGAGCTGGATTTCTTGGACCCCACTTGCTAGATGCAGGACCAGGGACAGTACCTATCTTCTTAAGCTTGGCAGTGACCTACCCTGGACCACAGGTTCACTGCTCCTGAGCTAGATTTCAGAGATGCACGTTCCCTTCCATGGCTCCTCTGGGATCCAGGGACTAACTTCACCTTGATATACTCAATATTTACCAGAGGAAGGATTTGAACATATAATAAAATATTTTTCAAAAAGGAAACCAAACACCTTAGGTGGTTTGGCTCAATGGATAGAGCATTCGATTTCAGACTGAGTTAGTCTGGGATGTGATTCAGGTCAAGGGCACTTACCTGGGATGCTAGCTCCTCCCAGGCTAGGGCCCTGGTTGGGGCCCATGCAGGAGGCAACCAATTGATGTGTTCTCTCACATAGATCTTTCTCTCCGTCTTTTTCTTTCTTTTCCATTCTCTCTAAAAATCAATGAAAAAATATCCTTGTGACTCTCTAAAAAAAACGCAAAAATATCCTCAGATGAGGATTAAAAAGAACAAAATAAAAACAGCAACTTGAATTATTATCAGTCTCATTAGATATCAAGAAAAAAGATAACTGTAATCCACAAGAACTAACTAATAATAGAATGACAGATTAGCCTTTTTAAACTGGAAGATTATTTACATACCATAAGCAAATACCACCAACAACCATCATAACTCTCCAGGCACAGATAGTCCCAGCCCCCCTAACATCCTTTCAGTAACCTCCAGGTGGTCTGGCTATGCTCAAGTGGGGGTGGCAGAACACTTAGTATAGATGAGATGAGTGGCAGTTGACAATGCTGAAATTCTAGACCACAAATCAGGTTACAGCAAGGCAAGACCCTGACAGGTTGCTTCCTACCTGGCTCCTCAATTCTGCAGCAACCAGGACAAGACTATGGAATCTCAGACACAGGAGAGCTACTGTGTGTAGATGCATATGTTTCTGTGTGTGGAGGTGGGCATGCCTGGATAGACAATCTGAAATCTATTACCCTGCCCCCCCATCATCCCCACACTTCCTAAGTTTTTAGTTCACTTTCTAAATGTTTTAAGAAAGCAAAAAGATAACCCACAAATAGAAAGAAAAATATTTTCAATACATATATTTCTTAAAGGATTTGTATCCAAAGAACACTTACAATTCAAAATAAGACCAAAAATCCAATGATCATTGTACAATTTAGAGGACTTGAGTAGGCACTTCACTAAAGAAGATATATGGATGGCTAGCAAGGACATTGTCTTAGCCTATTTGTACTTCTATTACAAAAAGACTGTAGACTGGGTGGTTTATAAACAACATCAATGTGTTTCTTACAGTTCTGGGGGCTGAAAAGGTCAAGGTCAATACTCTGGCTGAACCAGTTTCTGGGAAAGTCCTATTTCCTGTTTTATACACAGCTGTTTTCTCTTTCACTGTTACCAATTAGGAAAGGTGAGGGAGCTTTCTGAAGTCTCTTCATAAGGGCACTAATCTTATTCATAAGGGCTCCAGCCTCATAAGCTAATCACCTCCCAAAGGCCTTTTAACCTATCAATAGTTTTAGGTATTAGGTGATGAGTAAAGAATGAAATTGTGATTTATTGAGATTGTAAATCCACTGCAGCTGTCTGGTTTATGGTATCTTACATAAACTCAAGGTCACTACTTGCAGGAAAAAAAAAAAAAAAGTTGAGATCTATCTTCTTAGACCAGTGGTTCTCAACCTTCCTAATGCTGCGACCCTTTAATACAGCTTGTCATGTTGTGGTGACCCCCAACCATAAAATTATTTTCGTTGCTACTTCATAACTGTAATTTTGCTACTGTTATGAATCGTAATGTAAATATCTGATATGCAGGATGCATTTTCATTGTTACAAATTAAACATAATTAAAGCATAGTGATTGATCACAAAACAATATGTAATTACATATGTGTTTTCCAATGGTCTTAGACTACCCTGTGAAAGGGTTGTTTGACCCCCAAAGGGGTCTGGACCCACAGGTTGAGAACCGCTGTCTAAGACCTTTATACCCTGTGACTATGGCAGTTTATCCCTTCGTTTACACAAATATTCTCCCCCACAATATGGAAGCTGTTATATGTGTGCTATGTAGATATGAAAGTAATTCAGGTGATAATGCCTACAATACTAATTCATTTTTAGTGAGGTCTGTCTCTCCTTTATTGACTAAAACACATTTTAAGAGTCCTAGTCACAGACTCACTTAAAACCAAACTTATCAATTACATACACATGTATATGCACATACATTTTTTAAGTTATTGAATCATATTTATGGCATTGGTCTGTTTAGTGACATTGGACAGTTACTATATTACGTCTTTCAATCCATGAATATGGCATATTTCCATTTACAGGACTCATAGTTCTTTCCTTTGTTTTTTTTTTCAATAGCATTTTATAGTTTATATACACAGAATTATATAACTTTTATTAGATTCATTTTTAGGAATTTCAATTTCTTTTTTTTTTTTTTAGTGCAAATATCACCAGGAATTTAAATATGATTTTTTTGAGACGTGTTAAGAGTTACAGCATACAAACCCACATGATAAATTATAACAGCTAAGCAAATGAAGACATAGAATATGAAGTTTTTTCTTCCATTTCAATTCAAGTGTAATAGGATCCTAATAGCTGAAGGAAACATCACCGTTCTGTATTGTTATTTAAAAAACTGGTTCTAGTTCTTAGGTTTTTTTTCCCCCTTGCTTAAGAAGCCAGCAAGGTCTTTAGTTTTGGTCTGTCCCATCTCAGAATGCCACTTGTAAATTCGAACTTAAAGGCACCCTTCATGTTTAAAGGAGGCGCACAGTAGGGCTGGTTTTCAGAAAAGATGACTCCTCGTTCTTATTTAGGAACAGAAAGGTGAGACCTTTATGGGGTGTCTAAGAAAAGATTTCAAAATGTGATTGCTCTCAAACCTGGGTTCCAGGAGTCAGGCTGCGGGGGGAAAGTGTCTCTTTAAAGCAAAGCAGCCGGCACTCCCAGACCCTGGGAGCAGCAGCCAGAGCACGGGCACGTTTCTGCGTGGCGGTTCTGCTCGGGCAGCCAGGCTCTCATCAAGGTCCGGGCGGTCAGAGGCTCGCTAGGGAGAGGCCCCGGGGTGGGGGGCACTTCAAGTTACATTCCATGCGAACATTAGGCTGTCAGGGCGCAGGGAGGCCCGAGTGTCCACAGGAGGGAGGTGGGCAGAGACCTGGAACGCACGCGAGCACATGTCAGCGATAACTAGCTGCTGACACAAATGGAACATGTGCAGCTTTTTAAGAAGGTGGGATCGAGTAACAGGCCCACGGCCATTGCTCTCGGCACTTCAGACCTCTTTCTTCTCTCCACTTTGGCTCTTTGTTGAGTCACTTCCATCAGGCAACGTTCCACAGGATAAACCGTTTGAATCTGGTTGTATTTTATCCAACGTCTGTTTCCCGGGAATATTCCCCAAATCAATGTAAGACTGTGGCAGATGTTCCTTCTCTCGGTTTCTTGTGACCAACAACACACCCAGGAATGACAGAAAACACCCAAAAAATATATAAACATGGCGAGAAAAGCTGCACCAAGGAATTCCTTATAAAATATGATGCCTGCAATAATGGCACTGGTTGTAAAGAAAATATGGTTAATGGGCACCACCGTCGCCGTACTGTAGAGATTCGTGGCTTGATTCAGGAACTTGACTTGGAAAACACAAGATGCTATCATGATGATCAACATTATATAGAAGATGGGATACGTTAGCTGCATTTTATCCGTCACAGAACAAGCGATCATGCCTGAGACAGCTTTCACTGAAATAACAGTCAATGAGGCTAGAAGTGCCACCAGGGTTAGCAGAATCACAATGTGCTTCATTCCTTTTCTTTTATAGAAATATAGGAGAATGCAGAAAATCAATATTTCTAAAATCACATAGATCAGGAACTGCCAGCCAACAAAGTAATACTGTACTGTTCTTGCAGAGATAGCCTGGGATATGTTTGGAGCAAAGTTCACCAACAAATACGATCCTGCAAATGCCAATGTCATACCTAGTACATCGGAGGCTCTCAAATTTTCTTTCAGAAACATAGCAGAAATAAAGGCACTACCTGTAACAGACATACAGCCTAACGGAGCGATGAGCGTGATGGGGGCAAATCCGTAGGCCGCGAAGTTCCCTGTCTCTCTCAGGGCCATCAGGAGAGCCCCGCCCCACCACAGCAAGCTCCTGAAGAAAGGCCTTGCGTGCCCTTGGTGCGCCAACTGAAGATGAGAATATTTCTGAATATTTAGGGAAATGCTGATTACCAAGTTTCCTAAAACAGCCAGCAAAACTCCAAAAAGGTGAAACTGGTTCCTGCGGTACCAGGCGCCCGACAGGGAGCCGTTGCCGGCGCCCAGCGCCCCGTACGTGGAGTTCCGGGACAGCTCGTCCAGGGCGGCGCCCCGGGGGCCTGCCATGGGGTCTCGCTCCGGCGCGGGCTCCCGCCTCCCGAGGCTGCTCCGCGAGGCTTGAGCAGGAGGCGCGCCCGCCGAGGCCGCGCTGCCTCCGCTTCTTCAATTTCTGATCATATAACATGCATTGTAAATTTCCTTTCCAATTTTTTTTTGTTTGTTTAGAAGAAATTCACTGATCTCATTTCTTCCTAACTTCATTAATTATTGATTTCAGGAAATTTTCTAATTATGCAATTATGCTGAGCTAATAATATAAATTATGATAGCTTTCTTTCTTCTTTCACATGTCTAATTGCATTGACTAGGAATCCATCAGTGTTGAATATATGTGGTAACAGCAGAAATTCTGTTGTTTTTTAATAAATTTTTATTGATTTCATAGAAGAAGGGAAAGGGAGATAGAAACATCGATGATGAGAGGCAATCATTGGTTTTGTGCCACTTGCACTCTGCCCACTAAGGATGGAGCCCACAACCCAGGCTGGTGTCCTGACAGGGAATGAACCTAAGACCTCTTATCTCCAGGGCCCATGCTAAATGACTGAGCACCATCAGAAGACTTAGTCCAATGATTTCGAACTTGCACATGGCAGAGGAGTAGCTATTTCCTGCTTATTGCCCTGATCATTGTTAGCCATAGCAGGGATTCAAGCCTCTGTAATCCTCTTTAATCATTGTTTTCTATGTGTTGTAACCCTAATGACCTATCAGGCTATAATCTGTATAATCCATTTAAGGGCATTTAAGGGGCTTATTTCCTTTTGTAGATTTTAGCCAATCTCAGCAAGTGGGTGTGGCCTAAGGGGAGTCATATAAAGAGCGCATCTGTGCAGAGGACACATCACTTCTCCAGAGTAGACTGACAGCTGAAGTCAGAGCTGCCAGTTGAGTGAAGAGAATTCCTACTGACCCTGATATCGACAGAATTTACCGAGGTGGAAACACTCATAGTAGACTCTGGTGAGTATGGAATTTAGAGTGTATATGTTTTTATTTTTTTGAGCAAATATCTCAAAAAATGCCTACTTTATCTTATTACAAATATTTTCAATTTACCACTGCAATTGTTGGTATCTTCTCTAAGTAGAGAAGTTGATTTCTTAGTTAATTGAGATGACATCAATATTTCAAATACCTGGAATTGGAGCACTTTAATAGAGTGATATTTGGTATAATAAGTTATTTCATTATTTTTGTATTTTAGTACCATATAGCCACTAGGTGTTTTTTAGGTCATAAAAGAGATTTCTCTAATTACGGAAATCTTAAACCACCTAAAATGTTTCACATAATGTGTGCATGTAAGAATCTTCATACACATTAACCTAAAAACAAATGTGCTATTCCTTTAAAACATTCAGTTCCAGAGTTCAGCTAGGCGCGGAGGTACTGAGCCTACCCTGAGCACTGCGAAGGCGGAAGTTGCCCCTTCCTCTCTCGCAGTTTCGAATGTGTGGCTAACAGAGCGGGACAGCGAGGCGGCCTGAGCCACTCTTTACCCTTGCTTTGTCAAGTCAAAATGTGAAGGGGAAAAAAAAGCCCTAAATCACTATTTGGAAGTCTTAATAGTAGCTTCACTATGTAAGTCTTAATAATAGCTTCTCCACATCTTTTTCAGGATCATTGGGGGAACCCTTCCCATTTAGCAAAACAGGCGCCAGACAAGGATATAAAGAAACTGTTTCCCGAGTGGAGCCACTTTCCAGCATCATGAAAGGACTGAAAAAGAAGCAGGATCAGGATCGCTCCCCAAGGAGATACGGCCACGACGCAGTGGGAGACATGGGCCCTCTGTCAAGGGGTGATCATCCTCCAGATAAGCAGCCAGTCGGCCTGAATCGGCCCCTGGGAGGTGCTCTGTTTGGTCGGACTAGACCAGATGTTTTCAAAAGCAATAAAGAAGTCGGTCGTCTGGGCAACAAGGAATCTAGAAAGGAAACTGGCTGTGCCGAGTCTGGGAAAAAGGATCACATGGCCATCCCAGAAGGGAGTCGGTGTGTTCTGGCAGCTTACTGGCTTCCAGGTGTGAAAGAGGAAGGTGAGCTAAGAGGAGCTCCTGGGCGCCAGAATCAAAGAAGTGAGAGCACAGACAGTCTTGGGGGCTTTTCTGCCTCTGAAGTCACAGCGATCCAGTGCAAGAACATTCCTGACTCTTTCAACAACAGGAACATCCTGGAGAATCACTTTGGCAAAATTGTTAAAATGCGGCGCATTGACACCAGGCACAACAAACACCTCGTGGTGGTGTATTTCTTTGATCATGCTTCTGAAGCCCTGGCCAGGAAGAAGGGGAAAAAAGGTTTGCCTGAAGAAACGTCTATCTTTTGGCACAAGAAGGAAATAAGTCCCAACAAGAAACCTTTTTCCCTCCAGGAGAAGAAACCAGTGGAGGGTGAGGCTGGCCAGGGCACCAAGGACACATCCTTTCAGCACTCCCCTCTTGGCAAGCCCATGGGGACTGCAGTCGGCAGCCTCATGAATAAAAGCTCTCCAGTGAAGAAGTCAGGCCTTCTGAAGGCCCACCTGTTTGAAGGAGACTCTTTTGACTCGGGCTCTGAGGGTTCTGAGAGTCCTGGGCTGTGTGTGTCCTCCCTCAGTGCGCTGATAGGCACTGTGGCCGACACGTCTGAGGAAAAGTACCGCCTGCTTGACCAGAGGGACAGAATCATGAGGCAAGCTCGGGTGAAAAGAACCGACCTGGACAAATCAAGGACTGTTGTTGGGACGTGCCCTGACATGTGTCCCGAGAAGGAGCGGTACCTGCGGGAGACCTGCAGACAGCTGAGTGTCTTTGAAGTGATCCCAGGAACTGACCAGGTGGACCATGTGGCAGCTGTCAAGGAGTACAGACGCTCCTCAGCCGACCAGGAGGAGCCCCTGCCAAATGAGCTGCGGCCCTCAGCAGTGCTCAGCCGGACCATGGATTACCTGGTGACCCAGGTGATGGACCGGAAGGAGGGCAGCCTGCGGGACTGGTATGACTTCCTGTGGAACCGCACACGGGCCATACGGAAGGACATCACACAGCAGCACCTGTGTGATCCCATGACGGTGTCCCTGATCGAGAAGTGTGCCCGGTTTCATATCCACTGTGCTCACTTCATGTGCGAGGAGCCCATGTCCTCCTTTGATGCCAAGATCAACAATGAGAACGTGACCAAGTGCCTTCAGAGTCTGAAGGAGATGTACCAAGACCTGAGGAACAAGGGCGTCTTCTGTGTCGGTGAAGCCGAGTTCCAGGGCTACCATGTGCTGCTCAATCTCAACCAGGGGGACATCCTGAGAGAAGTACAACAGCTCCATCCGGCTGTTAGAGACTCCGCCGAGGTGACATTTGCTGTTCAGGCTTTTGCTGCCTTGAACAGTAATAATTTCGTGAGATTTTTCAAGCTGGTCCAGTCAGCGTCTTATTTGAACGCTTGTCTTTTACATTGCTACTTTAATCAGATCCGCAAGGATGCTCTCCGGGCACTCAACATCGCCTATACTGTGAGCAAAAAACGATCCACCCTCTTTCCCCTGGACCGTGTGGTGCGCTTGCTGCTCTTCAGAGATTGCGAAGAGGCCACAGACTTCCTCAACTACCATGGTCTCCCTGTTGCCGATGGCTGTGTCAAGCTGAACCGGACCTCGTTCTTAGAACCAGAGGGGTTCTTGAAGGCCAGGAAGTCGGTGTTTATTACCAGGAAGCTGATGGTGTCTGTTGGGGAAATTGTGAATGGGGGGCCGTTGCCCCCTGTCCCTCGTCATACCCCCATGTGCAGCTTCAACTCCCAGAACAAGTACGTTGGGGAGAGCCTGGCCACGGAGCTGTCTGTGGGCCCTCAGAGACCCGGCTTGGAGGCAGCAGGTGGGGGGAGAGGAGAGGAATGTGTTACTGAGGCGGACGCGTCCCCGCCTACCCTCCTCCCGCAGCCTCTTCCCAGCTTGGCTCCTGCACTGCCCTATCTGCCGCACCACCCAGCAGCCACCCTGAGTGCGACACCTGGCCTCTTCCAACCCCCCATGCTAACCCCTGTGCAGCCGGAGCTCCGTCCTGCAAAGCCTGAGCCTGTGCACTCTGAGGCAGACCTGGTGCAGTTGGTGGAGCTCTTCCAGAAGGTTCTTCAACTGTGAGGAGGTTGGTGCCGCTGGGGCGGCCTTCGCAGCCACAGCTCGGGGTGTTTGCAGTGCTGCTGTGGAGTTGTTAACAGCCGCTACCACAGGCATTTTGAGGCACATGGCAGCCGAAGAAATTACTAAGGAAAGGGAGTGAAAAGGGGAGGAGAGGCGGCAGGCTGAAGAGGAGAGGTTGAAACAAGAAAGAGAACTGGTGTGAACTCAGATGAGTCAGGGCCTGGCTGCAGAGCTGGCAGAGCTGGTGGTGATGGGGTGTGTGAGGGAAACCTGCTCCCAGGAGTGGAAGAGTGCAGTGGAGACAGACCAGAAGGTCCGCATGGCCTGCTGCTGTGAGCAAGTCTGTGCCAACCTTAAGTCTTACAAGATTCAAAATTTATTCCCAAATGAAAAAATGTGTGCCCTAGCCAGGTAGTTCAATTTGTTAGAGTCTTGTCATGATACAAAGGTTGTGTGTTTAGTCCAGATCAGGGGACATTAGAAGAATCAATCAATGTATGCATAAACAAGTGAAACAACAAATAAATGTTTCTATCTCTCTTTCTCTCCCTCTCTCTCTAAAACCAATAAATAAATCATTTTTTTTAATGTGTGGAACAAAATATCTATAAAAGTGTTTGAGATTGTGACTATTCTTACATAATAATCCTATCTAATGAAAGAGAAACATGGTAATTGGTGTATGACCGCTACCCTTTTCATTGGCTAATCAGGGCGATATGCAAATTAACCACCAGCCAAGATGGTGGCTAATTTGCATACTGCAGGCAGGGAGGGACAGTGCCAACGCCAGCTCGCCTCTATCAGGGGCTGGTGGCAGAGGTCCCCCGCCCTCATCTGGCCCTCCCACAGGGGACCCAGGGCTGGCGGGTGGGATGGCGGTGATCAGGCACCTGCCCGCCCTCATCCGGGCCTCCAGCGGGGTCCCAGGGCTGGCAGGTGGGACTGTGGTGATGGGCACCCACCCTGCCCTCATCCGGGCCTCCCATGGGGGACCTGGGGGTTGGCTGGTGGGAATGCAGTGATCGGGTACCCGCCCCGGTATCCCCTGTGTGAAGGGACACGGGGCAGCAGCAGCGATCGACTAGCCAGCGCATCCTATGTGCCACCCAACCCGGGGTGGGTAGGTTGCTGGCAACCTCAGTCAGTGCCTCAAGCCCCAGCTGCAGCAGCAGTGGCAGTGGCAGTAGCGCTGGAGGCAGTGCCCTGGACCTGCCCGCCCAGGTGTGAGCGGCCCCAAGTGGGCAGTGCTTCCATCAGCCGCCACCCGGGCACACATGCATGCAGTTGAAGTCACCGGCGCCTGCTTTCCCACAGGCCTGAGAGCCTCAGGCCTGTGGGAAAGCAGGTGCTGTGAGCTGGTGATCCCAAAGGCCTGTTAGCCAGGCAGTGGAGGCGGTGTTGGGACTGGGGAGTGGTGAGCGAGCAGAACATGGCCCTGATTGGGCCAGTCGCTATGACAGCCACTGTAGCCAGCACTCGGCCTGATCAGGTGGTGGGGCCAGCAGCCAACTTCGCAGTCCCTCCCCGCTGCAGGCCTTCCCCTGATCAGACTCTCCCATCCCAATCAAGAGCAGGGTGCACAGAGCCTGGACCCTTCCTGGCAGGCCCGAGTCCCTGGGGCTGAGAATTCCGATGGCCCTGCCCAGAGAGTAGAGGTGCCTGAGGGGCAGGGACAGGGACCGCAGGCCTCCAGGGAGCACCGCAGCGTTGGCGATGAGAGGAGAGGGCCTGTGAAGGGGGAGAAGGTGAAGCCAATGGACATCAGCCCAGAATCCAGCCCTTCCCGTCCAGAGGCAGCAGGACCTAAACCCAGAACCTCAGCCCAAATTGGAAGAGCCTGAGGGAGCTTCAGGAAGCTCTACGTAAAGCTGCACATTGAGAACGAGAGACTTCGTGTGGCCCTGATCCAGACCACGCTGCGGCTGGCGCAGCTCAAGGTAGAGCTGGAGCGCACCATGCAGAGGCAGGAGCGCTTTGCAGAGAGGCCGGCCATCCTGGAGCTGGTGAGATTTGAGTGCAGGGCCCTGGAGTGCAAGGCCGCTGAACTGGAAGAGGAGCTGAAGGGCCTGTCCAGTCTCCGAGCTGACAACCAGTGCCTCAAGGATGAGAATGTGGCCCTGATCTGCGTCATCAGCAAACTGTCCAAGTGACCCCAGAGGACTTGCCCCTGCACCTGCATTTGTACAGCTGCTTTTGCCACATGCACCCCTTCCCTGTGTGAACATGAGTGACAGGGCTGTCGAGGAGTCTCTGAGAAGCCATAACCTCCCTTGAGATCTCCAGGTCAGGAGGGGAGGACAGAGCCCCCAGGAGCCAAGGGGGCAATCTGAGTCCAGGATGGAGACAGGAGGCTGATCCAGGTAGGGGGACCAGGGCTGCAGGAGGGACCAGAAAGGAACTGGGGACCAGGAAGTGCCAAGACCAGTAGCCAGGACCAGAGTGGTCACCCAGAGGTCCCCTCTCACGTGTGCTGCCACCAGTCACCCCTCCAGCACCTGAGCAGGGATCCTAGAATGTGCCAAGCATCCCGCCAGCCTGGGCCAGGTGAGCCTGTATATAGGGCCCGTGTGCAATAGGAAGGGATGTCTTCTAGTTTTTGCTGCCCCCTTCCCATCATTGTCCCGGGCAGGGG
The DNA here is from genome assembly GCF_963259705.1 of Myotis daubentonii. NCBI lineage: Eukaryota > Metazoa > Chordata > Mammalia > Chiroptera > Vespertilionidae > Myotis > Myotis daubentonii. Next base: position 44,091,135 of record NC_081844.1, on the reverse strand, counting down.
GAGAAGGTATTTTTCAGACATAGCACAGGCACCACAAGTAAAAGTTGTGAAGTTGCCAAAAAAAAAAAAAAAAAAAAAAAAAGAGCAGGCCGGCTGGCCAAATACCCCCTCTCTTCCCACCACCCCTCCCCACCAGCCCCGCCCTTGATCAACCTGCCCCACCACAATAGGCCCACAGCCCCTCCCCATGGCTGTCTGCCCCTGATTGCACCCCCCCCACACACACCCCAAGACGGGGCAGGGCTGGCCAGCCAATCTCCTGCAGCCTCTCCCCTTGCCCAGCCTGACCCCAGATTTCCCCCCCCGCCCCCCCCCCCACCACAATCAGGGGCAGGGCTGGCTGGCCAACCACCCATGGCTCCTCCCCCAGGCCACTGGCCCTGATCGCCACCCCCCAACTCATTTGGGGGGGTGGCTGCCCAGCCCACCAACCACAGCCCCTCCCCATGGCCAGCCCCTGCCCCAATCGGCCCCCCAACCCCAATCAGGCTGGCGAGGGGGGGCAGTTGGGAGCAATCAGGCTGGTGGCAGGGGGTAGTTGGGGGCAAACAGGCTGGCAGGGGAGGCAGTTGGGGGGGATCAGGGCGGCAGTTGGGGGTGGTCAGGCTGGCAAACAGAGTGGTTAGGTGCAATCAGGCAGGCAGGCAGGCAGGTGAGTGGTTAAGAGCCAGTGGTCCTGAATTGCAAGAGGGACGTCCGACTACTGGTGCAGAATTGGGCCTAAACCGGCAGTCTGACATCCCCCAAGGATCCCAGATTGGAGAAGGTGCAGGCCAGGCTGAGGGACCCCCTCCCCCCAGTGCACGAATTTCATGCACCGGGCCTCTAGTAGTGTTATAAAGAAAAAATACTCAAGAGTTAAAAATAACTCTTTTTCTTTTACCCAGAATAAATGTTTTCTTTTTTAGCGTATATATTTTAAAATCTTTATTGTTGAGAGTATTACAAACATCCTCCGTCTTTCTTCCCCATTGCCTCCCTCCTCTAGGTTCCCACCTGGCCCAAAGCTTTCACCTCCCTATGGTCTGTGTGCATGGGCTATGCATATATGCATATAAGTTCTTTGGTTAATCTCTTTCCACCCTCCCCCCTTCCTTCTGAGATTTGTTAGTCTGTCCCATGTGTCCATACCTTTAGTTTTATTTCACTCATCACTTTATTTTGCTCATTAGGTTCCACATATAAGTGAAAAAAAATAAATCTTACAAAAGAAAGTTGTCGGGTTAATATTAGGTCTTGCTTTAAAGCAAAGCACGTTTTTTTTGTTTGTTTTTTGTTAATCCTCACCTGAGGATATTTTTCCATTGATTTTTTTTTTTTTTTGATAGTGTTAGAGAGGAGTAGAGACTGAGAGAGAGAAACTGATGTGAGAGAGACACAACTATTGGTTGCCTCCCTCACGCGCCCCGACCTGGGGCAGAGGATTCAAGCCTGCAACTGAGGTATGCATCCTTGACTGAATCGAACCCAGGACCCTTCAGTCTGTGGGCTGATGCTCTATCCACTGAGCCAAATCTGCTAGGGCAAAGCAAAGTGTGATCTTATAGTGAGAAATTTGAGGATTTGACTATAAGAGGTGTCTCTATAGAATTGTCTATTATCTTCCCTTCCTAATTCTGTCTTTCAACATATAAGGACACAGCACAAAAATGGCCATCTGAGAACCAGGAAAGGGGCTCTCACCAGACACCAAATCTATCAGTGCCTTGATCTTATACTTTCCAGGCTCCAAAACTGTAAGAAATAAATATCAGTTGTTTAAAAGCCACCCAGTTTATGATACATTGTTATAGCAGCCCAAATGCACGGAGACAGCAGCATTCTTGCTACAACCTGGCAATGAGGGCTTGAATACAGGCTCAACGATGTGGCCTAAATGAAAGTAGGGTTCAGAGGAGCTTTTCTAAACTGTGGTCAAGATCACTATCTACATTATTCTGACTTTCACTTAAAAAACCTAATAAACTACCAGATATACCAAGCCCCTACCTTTCCTGCAATTCCAATATCAGAAAAGGATGATTGGTGCAATGCTGTACCCGTGGTGGGTAGTCAAAATATGATCATAAAATTGTCCAAAATCAAGACTAAGCTAGACAGAATGCATAGAGCATGTCTACTAGCCTGAGGGTTGAACCAGCCTCCTAGATGATTACCAAATTGTGTGGAGCAAAACCTCCACAGAGTGATCTACCATCAGCCAATCTAATAAGACACACAGAAGTGCCATCTAGACATATCATATCAATTTGAAACAATTTATTCCCAGAAGTCATAGATGGAGACACGTATCAAGATTTGAAATGCTGCCCTGGCCGGTTTGGCTCAGTGGATGGAGCATCGGCCTGTGGACTGAAGGGTCCCGGGTTCGATTCCCACCAAGGGCATGTACCTTGGTTGCGGGCACATCTCCAGTGGGGCGTGTGCAGGAGGCAGCTGATCGATGTTTCTAACTCTCTATCTCTCTCCCTTCCTCTCTGTAAAAAATCAATAAAATATATTTTAAAAAAAAGATTTGAAATGCTGTCAGCAAATAACTTATAAAGCAAAATACTATAATTTGATAACGATAATTTGATAGAAATAAAACAGATAATGAAGCTAATAAAAATTGGGAAGTTTTATGAACTATTCCTTGGTATAGAAGAAGAGCACTCCATTTTGATGTGGGTCATTAAAGGTCTCAGTAGCTTGGATACCATGGACTTGGACATATTCCCTGGTCGTCATGAGAAGAAAAAGCACTGGCCTTCTTGAGCATCTACTTCATGCCAAGCATCAGGATGAACATGTGGAGCCCTTGAACTTATTAATTATCTCAACAAATTTTAGAGGTAAATGCTACCCCACTTACAGGTGAGGAAATTAAAAGACAGAAATTTACTAACTTTTCAAATGCTATATGCTATTGAATAGCAGAGCCCAAATTGAAGACAGGTCTAATGAACCCGAAACTGTTTCTCATTGTAGATAATATCAAAATAATTGTATTCATTTACTTGTGTGAAATAAGACAGTCTTGGGCCTTGTACTCATGGATCTAGCTCATAGTCTATATATTTTTCAAGTAAATATATAATTTATTTTTACATTATATAAATAACCATATACTAAAAATTATGATAAGTACTTAAAAGTACAGGAATTATGAGAGCATATAAACTAGTGCATTAAAAAGGTCTCCTTACCCTAGGAGCTGCATTGGTGAAGATATGCCTTTGGCATATGTGTGAGATTTTGCTGCCTGTGAATTCCTCTAAGATTTTTATGGTTTCCTGTCTTACGTTTAAGTCTTTTATCCATTTGGAGTTTATTTTTGTGTAAGTTGGTGGTCTAGTTTCATTTTTTTTGCATGTATCTGTCCATTTTCCCAACATTATTTATTGAAGAGACTGTCTTGACTCCATTGTAAATTCTTGCCTCCTTTGTCAGATATTAATTGACATAGTGGAATGGGTCAATTTATGGGTTCCCTATTTTATTCCATTGGTCTATATGTCTGTTTTTGTGCCAGTACCAGGCAGTTTTGAGAACAGTGGCTTTGTAATACAGCTTGATATCTGGTATTGAGATCCCTTCTACTTTGTTCTTCTTTCTCAGGATTGCTGCAGCTATTCAGGATCCTTTTTTATTCCAGATGAATTTTTGGAGAGTTCGTTCCAGGTCTGTGAAATATGCCGCTGGTATTTTAATGGGGTTTGCATTGAATCTATAGATTGCTTTGGGTAGTGTGGACACTTTAATGATGGAAACTAAAGAGAAAATAAACAAATGGGACTACATCAAAATAAAAAGCTTCTGTACAGCAAAAGAATCCATCAACAAAACAATAAGAAAGCCCACTGCATGGGAGAACATATTTGCCAATGTTATCAATGATAAGGGTTTAATCTCCAACTTTTATAGGGAACTTATACAACTTAACAAAAGGAAGATAAACAGCCCAATCAATAAATGGGCAATGGGCCTAAAGAGATACTTTTCAAAAGAGGACATACAGAAGACAAAAAAACATATGAAAACGTGCTCAAAGTCCCTAATCATCTGAAAGATGCAAATCAAAACAATGCAGAACCATCTCACACCTGTCATAGCTGCTATCATCATCAAATTAAAAAAATGACAAGTGCTGGCAAGGATGTGGAGAAAATAGAACCCTTGTGCACTGCTGGTGGGAATGCAGACTGGTGCAGCCACTGTGGAGAACAGTATGGAGTTTCCTCAAAAAACTAAAAATGGAACTGCCATTTGAGCTAGTGTTTCCACTTCTAGGAATATATCCAAAGAAACTAGAAACACCAATCAGAAAGGATATATGCACCCCTATGTTCATAGCAGCACAATTTACCATAGCTAAGATTTGGAAACAAACTAAGTGCCCATCAGCTGATGAGTGGATTAAAAACTGTGGTACATTTACACAATGGAATACTATGCTGCTGTAAAAAAGAAGGAATTATCATTTGCAACAGCATGGAGGGAACTGGAGAGCATTATGCTAAGCAAAATAAGCCAGTCAGAGAAAGATAAATATCGTATGATCTCACTCACTTGTGGAATATAATGAACAACATAAACTGATGAACAAAAACAGATCCAGAGACACAGAAGCATTGATCAGACCGTCAAACTTCAGAGGGAAGGTAGGGGAGGGTGGGGTTAAGGGGGAGAGATCAACCAAAGGACTTGTATGTATGCATATAAGCCTAACCAATGAACACAGACACCAGGGGGGTCAGGGCATGAGTGGGGAATGGGGGGCACTGGGGGGATAAGGACACATATGTAATACCTTAATTAATAAAGAAAAAAATTAAAAAGGTCTCTTTATAAGAAAGGCCACTTCATAATACTAAAGGGATCAATACAACAAGAGGATATAACCCTGATAAACATATATGCACCCAATGCAGGAGCACCCACATACATAAGAAAACTCCTGGAAGATATCAAGGGAGAGATCGACAACAATACAATCATAGTAGGGGACTTTAATACACCACTGACATCACTGGATAAATCCGCTAGACAAAAACTCAGCAAAGAAACAGCAATCCTAAATGACTCACTAGATCAGATGGACTTAATTGACATCTTCAGAACACTTCACCCCAAAGCCACAAAATATACGTTCTTCTCAAGTGCTCATGGGACATCTTCAAAAATAGACCACATATTGGGTCACAAACAAAATCTTCCCAAATTCAAGAAGATTGAAATCATACCAAGCATCTTCTCAGACCACAAGGCTATAATATTAGAAATAAACTACAACAAAAACAACTCAAAATATTCAAACACTTGGAAGCTGAATAGCACATTATTAAATATTGATTGGGTTACCAATGAGATCAAAGAAGAAATTAAAAACATCCTGGAAACTAATGACAATGAAAACACAACAATCCAAAACCTTTGGGACGCAATGAAAGCAGTCCTTAGAGGGAAGTTTATAGCTCTACAGGCCTATCTGAACAAACAAGAAAAAATGGTAGTAAATCATCTAAATCTACAGCTCAAAGAATTAGAAAGAGAGCAACAAGAAAACCCCAGAGTGAGCAGAAGAAAGGAGATAATAAAGATTAGAGCAGAAATAAATGACACAGAGACCAAAAAAAACAATACAGAAAATCAATGAAACCAAGAGCTGGTTCTTTGAAAGGATAAACAAGATTGACAAACATCTAGCCAGGCTCACCAAGAAGCAAAGAGAAAGGACCCAAATCAACAAAATCAGAAATGATAGAGGCAAAATAACAACAGATCCCACAGAAATACAAATGATTGTTAATAAATACTATGGACAACTCTACTCCAACAAACTAGACAACCTGGAGGAAATGGACATATTCCTAGAAAAATACAACATTCCAAAACTTGATCAGGAAGAATCTAAAAATCTCAATAGGCCAATAACTATGGAAGAAATTGAAGCAGTCATCAAAAAGCTTCCAGCAAACAAAAGCCCAGGACCAGACGGCTTCACAGGGGAGTTTTACCAAACATTCAAGGAAGAACTAAAACCTATCCTCCTCAGACTACTACAAAAAATCCAAGAGGAAGGAACACTTCCACACTCATTCTATGAAGCCAGCATCACCCTAATACCAAAACCAGGTAAAGACAACACAATGAAAGAGAATTACAGGCCAATATCCCTCATGAACATAAATGCCAAAATCCTCAACAAAATCTTAGCAAATCGGATCCAGCAGTACATCAGAAAGATCATACACCATGACCAAGTAGGATTTATCCCAGGGATGCAAGGATGGTACCATATCCGCAAGTCAATAAACGTGATACATCACAAAAACAAATTGAAAGAAAAAAACCACATGGTCATATCAATTGATGCAGAAAAAGCATTTGACAAAATTCAACACCCATTTTTGATTAAAATTCTCAGTAAGGCAGGAGTAGAAGGATCATACCTCAACATAATAAAAGCCATATATGACAAACCCACAGCCAACATCATACTCAATGGACAAAAACTAACACCATTTGCCCTAAGAACAGGAACAAGACAGGGATGCCCACTCTCACCCCTCCTGTTTGACATAGTACTGAAAGTGTTAGCCATTGCAATTAGACAAGAAGAAGAAATAAAAGGCATCCAAATTGGAAAAGAAGAAGTAAAACTGTCCTTATTTGCAGATGACATGATATTATACTTAAAAAACCCTAAAGACTCCATCAATAAACTATTAGACTTAATAAAAGAATTCGACAATGTAGCAGGATACAAAATTAACGCCAAGAAATCTATGGCATTTCTATACACCAATAGTGAATGTGCAGAAAGACAGACTAAAAAAGCAATCCCATTTACCATCGCACCAAAAAAATTAAGCTACCTAGGAATAAACTTAACTAAAGAGGTAAAAGACCTCTTCTCAGAAAACTACAGGACGTTGAAAAAAGAGATAGAGGAAGACATAAAGAGATGGAAGAACATACCATGTTCTTGGATTGGTAGAATCAACATCATTAAAATGTCCATACTGCCCAAAGCAATCTATAAATTCAACGCACTTCCCATTAAAATACCAATGGCATATTTCACAGACCTAGAACGTACTCTCCAAAAATTCATCTGGAATAAAAAAACGACCCCGAATAGCTGCAGCGATCCTGAGAAAGAACAAAGTAGGTGGGATCTCAATACCAGATATCAAGCTGTATTACAATGCCACTGTTCTCAAAACTGCCTGGTATTGGCACAAGAAAAGACATATAGATCAATGGAATAGAATAGAGAGCCCAGAAATCAGCCCCAACCAATACGCTCAATTAATATTTGACAAAGGAGGCAAGAGCATACAATGGAGTCAAGATAGTCTCTTCAATAAATGGTGTTGGGAAAATTGGACAGATATATGCAAGAAAATGAAACTAGACCACCAACTTACACCATACACAAAAATAAACTCAAAATGGATAAAGGACTTAAATATACGACGGGAAACCATACAAATACTAGAAAAATCCAAAGGCAACAAAATCTCAGACATATGCCGAGGCAATTTTTTCACCGATACAGCTCCTAGGGCATTGGAAACTAAAGAGAAAATAAACAAATGGGACTACATCAAAATAAAAAGCTTCTGCACAGCAAAAGAAACCATCAACAAAACAACGAGAAAACCCACTGTGTGGGAAAACATATTTGCCAATGTCATATCTGATAAGGGCCTAATCTCCAAAATTTATAGGGAACTCATACAACTTAACAAAAGGAAGATAAACAATCCAATCAAAAAATGGGCAAAGGATTTAAATAGACACCTTTCAAAAGAGGACATTCAGAAAGCCAAGAGACATATGAAAACATGCTCAAAGTCACTAATCATCTGAGAGATGCAAATCAAAACAACAATGAGGTACCATCTCACACCTGTCAGACTGGCTATCATCAACAAATCAACAAACGACAAGTGCTGGAGAGGATGTGGAGAAAAAGGAACACTTGTGCACTGCTGGTGGGAATGCAGACTGGTGCAGCCACTATGGAAGACAGCATGGAGTTTCCTAAAAAAACTAAAAATGGAACTCCCATTTGACCCTGTGATCCCACTTCTAGGAATATATCCCAGGAAACCAGAAACACCAATCAGAAAGGATATATGCACCCGTATGTTCATAGCAGCACAATTCACCATAGCTAAGATCTGGAAACAGCCTAAGTGCCCATCTGTAGATGAATGGATTAGAAAACCGTGGTACATCTACACGATGGAATACTATGCTGCTCTAAAAAAGAAGGAACTCTTACCATTTGCAACAGCATGGATGGAACTGGAGAGCATTATGCTAAGTGAAATAAGCCAGTCAATGAAGGAAAAAATACCACATGATGTCACTCATTTCTGGATAATAAAGACCATTATAATCTTATGAACAAAAATAGATACAGAGGCAGAGCTGCCTCTAACAGACTGTCAAACTACAGCAGGAAGGCCGGGGAGGATGGGAGGGCAGGAGGGGGGTGGGTAAGAGATCAACCAAAGGACTTGTATGCATGCATATAAGCATAACCAATGGACATAAGACACTGGGGGGTAGGGGAGGTCAGGGGATTGTCAAGGGCGGGGGGGGGGTGGAAGGAGACATATGTAATACTTTTTGTAATACTTTAAGCAATAAAAAAAATAATTAAAAAAAGGTCTCTTTAGTTTGATATGGGAAAGATAAATTAGAACTAACAAGATGAAGTTAAATGGTTAAATGGTTGGGAAGGCTATTGGGAGAGCATTTCTGATAAAGTGAAAACAGATGCAATTGTCCAGAAATATAAAAGAGTTTGATATGTTCTTTAAGTATAGAATTGGCCATTCTAAATGAAAGACTAGCTAGCAAACATATCTTCTTTTATCTTTTACTAGAGGCCTGGTGCACAGATTCATGCACTGGTGGGGTCCCTTGGCCTGGCCTGTGGGGATTGGGTTGAAATCTGATCTCTGACATCCACCAAGGGGTCCTGGATTGGGAGAGGGCAGTTCTCGAGTTAGACACCATGGAATCGGGCTCTCTCCTCTCTGGTTCCAGGTGTATCACCTGAGAACTGCAGCTGCCAAGTCACTGCAGCTCAGCAGGTCCTCCATTGAGTGTCTTTCCCGTGGTGGTCAGTGCACATCATAGCTACCATTCGGACAGTCGAATTTTTGCTTAGGCTTTTATACATATAGAGTGTCTTGATCATTAATGATAAGAGAGTGATAAAATCTATGTTGCTTTTTAAAGAACATAGTGACATGAAAGTGAGAATTATTACTTACAATCATATTTCATAGTCCAAAGAAAGCCACGTGACCATGTCTAACTCCATGGGGACAAGGAAGCATGACTCTAAATGTGAGCTCAGAAGGAAAAAAAAAACTTAACATAGTTGATAAACAGAATAAATGACTCTGATAGAGGGAAAGAAAAACATGAGGTGAAGCTGGCTGGAGTATTGTTCAGGGAACAGACTACACTATTCTGTATAGGCATTGTTTTAGGGACATCATCTTAACAGACTTTCACTTTAGAAGATGAATTTGGTTGCTGTGTTTTGAATAGACCAGAGGGGACTAAGAATAGAATCAAAAAGATCAGTAAGAAAGGTACAGTGATAATAATTTGGAAGGATGACCTTGAATAACAGTGGAAATGAGAAAGTGAGAAGATTAGGAATCCCTTTAAAGATTGTGACTTATTGAGTGTGCATGGGGAATGAGAAAGAAACATCAATACTCATCTAAGACTCTATCATCAACTATGGATTGAATGGTCATGATATTTGCTTCAATGGACACCGTAAATGTAGATGAAAGGAAATACGATTTTACAATCAGACACTGTAATGTGTTTTTCCTAAGGGACATTCAAGTTGAGTTATCCCATAGGCAGGCATATCTAGGTGTCTAAAATAGAAGTTGGAAGAGAAATTTAGAATGAATATACATACAGATTTGGGAGATGCTTACATATAGATGGTATTTCAAATCATAAATATCTATTTAGACCAGGGGTGGGCAAACATTTTGACTCGAGGGCCACAATGGGTTCTTAAACTGGACCAGAGGGCCGGAACAAAAGCATGGATGGAGTGTTTGTGTGAACTAATATAAATTAAAAATAAACATCATTACATAAAAGGGTACGGTCTTTTTTTTTTAGTTTTATTCATTTCAAACGGGCCGGATCCGGCCCGCGGGCCGTAGTTTGCCCACGGCTAATTTAGACTATATATGTACACACACATATATACACACATCTACACTAATAAAAGAGAAAAATGGTAATTGGCATACGACGATACCCTTTTCATTGGCTAATCAGGGCTATATGCAAATTAACTGCCAACTAAGATTGGCAGTTAACTGCCAACAAGATGGCGGTTAATTTGCATATGTAGGCACAATGCAGGGAGGCGAAAAGGAAAGCAGGAAGAAGCCCCCTGCCACTGACAGTGATCGGAAACCCAGGGGGGAGCTAAGACCTGGGGCCGCCTTTGCCCTGCCCCCCAGCCATGATTGGAGAATCAGGTGCCTTTTCTGCCCTGGCCAGTGACAGCAGGAAGTAGGGGTGGAGCCAGCGATGGAAGCTGGGCACTGTCGAAGCTGGCAGTCCCAGGAGCTAGGGGTCCCTTGCCTGAGCCTAAAGTGAAGCCCACGATCGCGGGGCCGCTGCAGCTGCGGGTCCCCGCTGCCCGGGCCGGACGCCTAGGCCAGAGGCATTAGGCCTGGGCAGGGGCGGAGCCTGCAACCGCAGGGAGCTGGGGGTCCCCTGCCCAGGCCTGACACTTCTGCCGGAGGCCTCAGGCCTGGTCAAGGGGCCGATCCGGTGATTGGTGATCAGAGGGTGATGAGGGTCAACTCCTCTGGCTGAGGCATCAGGCCTGGGTGGGGGGCGGAGCCGGGGATTGGGGGGATATGATGGTCCCCTTGCCTAGGCCTAAAGCCTGGGTCAGAGGCATCAGGCTTGGGCGGGGGGTGGAGCAAGCGATTAGAGGGAGATGGGGGTCCCCTGCCCAGGCATGATTCCTGGGCCAGAGGCCTCAGGCCTGGGCGGGGGCCAGAGCCAGTGATCGGGGGGAGATGGGGGTCCCCTGTCCAAGCCTGACACCTCTGGCGGAGGCGTCAGGCCTGGGCAAGGGGCCAATCCTGCAATTGGAGGGTGATGGGGGTCAACGCCTGAGGGCTCCCAGTATGTGAGAGGGGGCAGGCTGGGCTGAGGGACACTCCCCGCCCCCCCCACACACCCAGTGCACGAATTTCATGCACCGGGCCCCTAGTACCATATATATAACATATATACATATACACACATATATGTATGTACACACATGTATATGTATATGTGTATATATGTATGTATATGTGTATATGTGTATATATATATACATAACTATATACACATATGTGTGTATATGTATGTGTCTATATATATATGTGTGTGTGTGTATATATATATATATATATATATATATATATATATATATATGAAAATGTCAAAAACACACCTTTGGCCCAGCCAATGTGGCTTGGTGGTTGAGCTTTAAGCCATGAATCAAGAGGTCACTAGTTCCAGGTCAGGACACATGCCTGCGTTTTAGGCTCAAGCTCCAATGGGGGCATGCAGGAGGCAGTGGGTCAATGTTCTCTCTCTCCCTCTTTACTCCTCTCTCTTTAAAAAGTAAATTAATAGCCCTGACCAGTTTGGCTCAGTGGCTAGAGCGTCAGCCTGTGGACTGAAGAGTCCCGGGTTCGATTCCGGTCAAGGGCATGTACCTTGGTTGTGGGCACATCCCCAGTGGGGGGTGTGCAGGAGGCAGCTGATCGGTGTTTCTCTCTCATCGATGTTTCTAGCTCTCTATCCCTCTCCCTTACTCTCTGTAAAAAATCAATAAAATATAAGTAAAAAATCAATTAACAAAAAAAAAATTTAAAAAAGAAAACCTCAAACACCTTCAGAAAGCCAACAGAGAAAACTCAGTTTGAGAAGTGTGAGCCAGCACAGAGTACTAAGAAGCCATAATCAGAGGAGTTCAACATGAAGAAAATTGTTCCTGGTCCCTCCACCTGGTCATCAGACTTTAGAAGTCTCCTGTTAACCCATAAGTTGAAATCTGTACATCCTTTTAGAGAAGGAGAGAATTCAACCATTGTTATATTCTACTTTATGCTGATTTAAAAAATAGACACACTACTGTGCGGCAGATGGAAACATGCTACACAGAATAGAAGATGAGAACGTTAGATGTTTTTTTCTTTCCCACTTCTCTACTCTACCCTAGTCATGCACTCACACACACATACACATTTATATTATTATTTTTGTTAATCTTTTGAATGCAGTAACTGAAATGGAAGAGTTAAACATGTTCAACACACTGTGTGATGCTCTCAGGGCTTAGATAGGGCACTACCTACAAAACTTAATTTAAGAGGAGAAAGGTATGAACATGTTAAATGCTCTAGTTAGTTCTCATCCCAAAGGTTTGATGATGTGGTTGGCAAGATAACAAAAGGAGAATGGTAGTTAAAATCTGTACTTGAAAATCTATAAAAATGTGCATGGTGTGGCATTAAAAACTGCTTAAGTTATCATTGGATTTATGTTGATGCCTAGAAGAGGGGTTGATGTTATTTATAATTCTCTTTCCAAGACTTAGAATGAGGGGAGCTAAAATTTAATTTACTGTCACGGGTAGAGAACTGACAATGGATCGATATCTGGCGACAGCTTGGCGTTCCTCATACTTTACAGGCTTTATTATTTCTTCCATAAAAAACATAGCAATACACTGCGTGTTCCAAAGGAGTGAGAGCAATACAATTAGAGTTATAATGGGCAACGGACCCCATAACCCAGAACAGGGATGCAGGGGAGAGTATGCTTTTGTGCAGTCAGTTACTGTATATTCCAGATTAATTCCCAGCAGTGAGATTATGAGTACTAGATATTTTTATTCTCCTATAAATCTACTGCTTTGGTTTAGGGCCCAGTTTAGTTACTTGGAAATAGTTTGATCTTTTTGTGTCTTACTTTTAAGATTTGTTAGACAAGATCAGAGCCATGTTTAGTCTAGGGCTAATTTCCCCCACTATTGAGACAATAGTTCCCCCACTATTGAGACAATGGTTCTGGATACGTTACCCGGAGCTCCAGGAATTATGAGATTTTTCCTGGCTGAGAGAACAGGCAATATTTCTAGTCCTGTATTAGCATCAGGCACTGCTACCCTTAATCATTTTTTAATATATCTGTCTCTATTCTTAGGTAGTTTCCTTTTATGTATATGTTGACAAGTACTCAGTGACTCAGATCTTTGTGTCCTTCTCTGTGCAACTCTCTCTTGTCTGATACGCTATCTTGCCCACTGTAGCCACCTGGGTTTCCCTGATATCTCAGCAACATCTTCTCCACTCAGGGAGTCACCAGGCCCCACCTGAGGAGCCTCTTTATGTATCAGTGCCTGGAAAGTCACACAATAATAAACTAAGTTTTTTGTTTTTTTCTCACAGGGATGACTGTACTATGTGAACTGTTGTCCAGAGACATGAAAACCTTTGTTTCAACTATTTGTTCTTTCTTTTTTCTTTTGTATTTCTTTCCTTTCTTCTTTTCTTTTCCTTTGGTTGTTTTAGGAGAGAGGATAAATCTCATTATTCTGTCTTGTCTGGAAGTCAAACAAGTATTTCTGATACCAGAAAATGAAACTATTGACAATCTTATTTTCATTTTACTCATAGGGAAGAATACTCTATTATTGTGCCTAGAATTAACAAATGGACCTTTACCTCCAATACTATAGTTAAAAATGAGTAATTTTTAATGGATAAAGTAGAAAATTACTTCCAGTTAATAATATTAGGAATTTCTAAAAATTTATCTTCAACAAAGTTATACTAAAAATCAGAAAATATTTGGGCAATTCTAACTCCTAACTGGAAAGAGGTATTAAAAAGAATAATAATTCCAACTTAATAATTCAATATAAATGTATTTTATTTTTTAAATATACATATTTTTTATTTCAGAGAGAAAAGGAGGGGGATATATAAACATCAATCATGAAAGAGAATCATTGGTAGGCTGCCTCCTGGATGTCCCCCCTCAACTGGGGATCCAGCCCACAACCGGGGCATGTGCCCTGACTGAGAATGGAACCGTGACCTCTTGGTTCATACGTTGATGCTCAACCACTGAGGCACACCGGCCAGGCCAACATAAATGTATTTTTAAAAATTGTATTACATTATTAATTTTATGAGATAAGTAATTAGTGAATTTTAATAGTAAATATATGTGAGAAAATAAAATACTGTGCTGTTACTAAGAAAGTAAATGTGTATGTTACATATATCAGGTTTTGTTCCGTCAATAGAAAATTCCTATCATACCTGCAAATTGTAGATAAAATTTTTTAGCTTTTTTGGTTTGTGCTCCTCAAATACTTTTTCCTTCTTAAAGTGAAAAAGAGATCCAGTTTCTTTTATTGGCATCTCTAAATCAGCTTTTGTGTTTCTGATCAACTCTATTTTCCCTGAACTTGCAACATTTTTGTATCTCAATGTAAGAATAAATATAATTTTAAACATTTATTTCCTGTTTGTCATGATTTCAAACTCACAGACTCACATCTTGCAAGGGATAATATATATGACAGAATAAAACAAACCAAATGAGAAAGAAAGATTATGAGATTAAAAACAAGGCATTGGAAGCCTAGTAAATTATTAAAACTAACAACTGTATATTTAAAGATTTTAGAAAAATTGAAAGATTTATTTTGTTTACAAGTATGGGTAAATAATTATTATAAACCTGTGGGGTCAACCCAGTGCAAGATTTTGCTTTTAAGCACCATAGTCAGCCAGGTGTCTGGAGGCTCTGAACTCATTCTGAGTCAGATTGGGATTGAGTTACTTAAACGGAAACAAGGGTTTTATTAATCACTCAGTGTCCATATTTATGTTTCTATTTTCAAACCCAGACAGCAAGATAAGATATTACAAAATGCAATAATTCTCAAGCCCATAGCATCTTTCTGCTGAAAGCACTGGGATACCAAGTTTTTAACCAGTCCTTAGTTTTCTGAAACTTAGAGCCTAGCTAAAATTTCTTATGATTTCTGGGGTTATTAACTTTTTATCACCTACATTACTTACCTTAATTAAGTTATATCTGTATATTGTAACAGGTAAACCCTGATATTTCAGTGGTTCAATACTGTTATTTGCTTCTCATTTCCATAAAGCATTATGTATAGCAGGGGAAGGACTGAGATCTGTGCAGACCTCTAGACTCCCAGGCTAACAGGGGCCTGCCAGAGGCAACATGTGCTATCAAATGCCAGAAAATAGAGATAAGAGAAAAACTATGATTATTTTACCATCCTATATAATAAAAGGATAATATGCAAATTGACCCTAACAGCAGAACAACAGGGAATGACTGGTCACTATGACACACACTGACTACCAGGAGGTAGACGCTCAGTGCAGGAGTTGCCCTCTGGTTGTCAGTGTACTCCCACAGGGGGAGCTCTGCTCAGCCACAAGCCATGCTGACGATTGCCAGTACAGCGGTGGTGGTGGGAGTCTCTCCTGGCTCCTCAGCAGCGCTAAAGATATCTGACTGCAGCTTAGGTATGCTCCCCGCTGGAAAGTGGACATCCCCCGAGGGGTCCCAGACCTTGAGAGGGCACAGGCCGGGCTGAGGGACCCCGAGTGCACAAATTATTGTGTACTGGGCCTCCAGTCTACACTAATAAAAGAGAAAAATGCAAATTGGTGTCACTCCGCTACCCTTCCCATTGGCTAATCAGGGTGATATGCAAATTAACTGCCAGCCAAGATGGCTGCTGGCAGCCAGGCAGCTTGAAGCAAACATGAGGCTTGCTTGTTTCAGTGACGGAGGAAGCCAAGGTTCCCCGCCTGCCGTTTCTGGCCTCTGAGCTTGCAGTTTGAAACATTGTTACAAATATAGAAGCTAAACAAAACCCCAGAAACCTGCTTTCAGCCAGCCGGAATCTCAGAGCTGGAGTTGAAACACTGTTTCTATTATAGAACCCAAACAAACCAGCTACCTGCTTTCAGCAGCCAAGGCCTAAGAGCTGGAGCCAAGCCTCAGAGCTAAAGCTGGCCCAGAATTAAAAAAAGAAAAGAAAAAAAGGAGCGGTTGGGAGCTTTAGTCACCTGACAGCCTGAAAACAGCCATCATCCCCTCATCCAGGCTGGCCAGGCACCCCAGTGGGGACCCTGATCCAGGACACCCTTCAGGGTAAACCAGCTGGTCCCCACCCGTGCACCAGGCCTCTATCCTATATAGTAAAAGGGTAATATGCCTCCCAGCACCGGGATCAGCAGAGCCGCGAGGGCTCCCGGCACCAGGATCAGCGTGACAGGGGGCAGCGCCCAAACCCCCTGATCGCTCTGAGGCTCTGTGTGTGACAGGGGGCAGGGCCACAACCTCCCTATCCGCCCTGCTCTGTTCGTGACAGGGGAAGGTGCCCCAACCCCCTTATCAGCTCTGTGCCTGATAGGGGGGAGCTCCCCAACTCCCTGATTGCCTTGTGGCTCTGTGTGTGACAGTGGCGGCGCCCCAACCCCCTGATTGGCCCTGTTCTGTGGGTGATAGAGGTTGGCACCCCAACCCCCTGATCCGCCCTGCTCTGTGTGTGACAGGGGGCAGGTCCTCAACCCCCTGATTGGCCCTGCTCTGTGCGTGACAGGGGGGAGCTCCCCAACCCCCTGATTGGCCCTGCTCTGTGCGTTGACAGGGGGTGGTGCCGCAACCTCCCCATCGACCCTGCCTTGAGTGTGACAGGGGGCGGTGCCCCAACCCCCCAATCGGCCCTACCCTGGGCGTGACTGAGGGTGGCATCACAACCTCCTGATCTGCCTTGCTCTGTGCATGACAGGGGCAGCACCCCAACTCCCCAATAGGCCCTGCTCTGAGCCCGACCATGGGCTGCATCTAGGGATTGGGCCTGCCCTCTGCCACCCGGGAGCAGGCCTAAGCCACCAGGTCGTTATCTCCCAAGGGGTCCCAGACTGTGAGAGGGCACAGGCCAGGCTGAGGAACCCCCCCTCCTTCCCCCCCCCGCCGAGTGCACAAATTTTTGTGCACCGGGCCTTTAGTCTATAATAATAAAAGCATAATATGCTAATTAGACTAGAAAGCTGAACAACCTCCTGGAGCCTCTAGTGTTTATATATATGATGTTGATAGGGCAAACCTAATAGAGATATCACTACCACCTACATTCCGTTAGCCAGAACTCAATCATAGCATTATACTACATGTTCACTAGCATGTCCTTAGAAGGGCAGGGGAGACTTTAATGAATAGCTAGTATTGTTGGCTACTACATTTATATGAGATGTGGAGTCATAATACCCAATACTTAAATACCCGCAATGGACAAAGCACCATCCAAATGCTTTGTTGTAGAGATGGGAAGAAGGAACTTGAACTTTAACATCAAAGGCACCCAGATATAAATGCCAGTGGTGTTTTGTTTTTCATTTCACTTGCTAAAGAGATTTTGAAGGAATAGAGTGTTCTGTGATTCAATTTTCTCATTTGTAAAATTATACTATGTGTTATGGGCTGAATTATGCCTTCCCAAATTTATATGTTGAAATCTTTACACCCAATACTTCAACATGCAACTGCCCTTACAGATAAGGTATTTAAAGAGGTAATTAAAGTGCAAGGAGGTCATATGAGTGAACTCTAATCCAAAATGACTGGTATCCTTATTTTTTTTTTTAATTAAATCTTTATTGTTCAGATTATTACATTTGTTCCTCTTTTTTTTTCCCCCCTATAACTCCCCTCCTCCCAGTTCCCGCCCCACCCTCCGCCCTCACTCCCCATCCACTGTCCTCATCCATAGGTGCACGATTTTTGTCCAGTCTCTTCCCACATCTCCCACACCCCTTTCCCCCCCCAAGAATAGTCAGTCCATTCCCTTTCTATGTCCCTGATTCTATTATAATCAACAGTTCATTCTGTTCATCAGATTATTTATTCACTTGATTCTTAGATTCACTTGTTGATAGATGCATATTTGTTGTTCATAATTTGTATCTTTACCTTTTTCTTCCTCTTCCTCTTCTTAAAGGATACCTTTCAGCATTTCATATAATCCTGGTTTGGTGGTGATGAACTCCTTTAGCTTTTCCTTATCTGTGAAGCTCTTTATCTGACCTTCAATTCTGAATGATAGCTTTGCTGGATAAAGTAATCTTGGTTGTAGGTTCTTGGTATTCATCACTTTGAATATTTCTTGCCACTCCCTTCTGGCCTGCAAAGTTTCTGTTGAGAAATCAGCTGACAGTCGTATGGGTATTCCCTTGTAGGTGACTGAGTTTCTTTCTCTTGCTGTTTTTAAGATTCTCTCTTTATCTTTTGCTCTTGGCATTTTAATTATGATGTGTCTTGGTGTGGTCCTCTTTGGATTCCTTTTGTTTGGGGTTCTCCGCGCTTCTTGGACCTGTAAGTCCATTTCTTTCACCAGGTGGGGGAAGTTTTCTGTCATTATTTCTTCAAATAGGTTTTCAATATCTTGGTCTCTCTCATCTTCTGGCACCCCTATAATTCTGATGTTGGTATGCTTGAAGCTGTCCCAGAGGCTCCTTACACTATCCTCGCATTTTTGGATTCTTTTTTCATTTTGCTTTTCCGGTTGGATGTTTTTTGCTTCCTCGCATTTCAAATCATTGACTTGATTCTTGCACTCCTCTGGTCTGCTGTCGGGCGTCTGTATAATATTCGTTATTTCAGTCCGTGTATGCTTAATTTCTAGTTGGTTCCCCAATATAAGATCGAGGGTCTTATTAGTTTTCGTGTAGATCTCATTAAGTTTATCGGCGGCTTCTAAACAGTTCTTGAGAGACCTTAAAAGTGTGGTTCTGAACTCTATA
The DNA here is from genome assembly GCF_963259705.1 of Myotis daubentonii. Classification (NCBI taxonomy): domain Eukaryota; kingdom Metazoa; phylum Chordata; class Mammalia; order Chiroptera; family Vespertilionidae; genus Myotis; species Myotis daubentonii. The sequence continues at coordinate 44,072,209 of NC_081844.1, read as the reverse complement.
TCTTCCTTTGACAATTTTGTCCTGTTTCTTTGTCTCCGCATTTTGTTATGCTTCCTTGGTGCACCCCCTAGTGGTCTTTGTTCGCAGTCTTATAGTTAAATCTTGATTGTTGTAGCTAATTCCAGGGAGGGTTTGACCTCCCGGCCAAGTGGCTATGAGAATCAGCTGTGTCAGCAGTGAGAGAACTTCTGTCCTCTAGGGAGGTGCTAATCTAGCCTTTGCCTGAGGCTATCCGGCAAATGCCTCTGTGCAGGGCTTGGGCGGGGCGGGTCACACAGGATCAACAGGGTGGGCCGGAGAGAGCAGTTATGGCGGCTCTTAGTCCTGTCCCCAGGGGCTCTGCCTCTCTGAGTCCCAGCACCCGCTGCAAAGCTGGGAGAGAAAGCTGCACTCGCTCTGACCGAAGCCAGACAGCCCCGCTTCTCCCGTTTGAGTCTGGGTCCCTAAAGACTCGCCCGGATCTGGTGCTCAGAGTCTGCAACTCCCTCCTGATTGAAAACAACAACCGTGCCCTCCGCCGCCAGCCCGCTCCGCGTACTCCACACCTCAGAATTTGACTTCAGCACTGCGCCTCCTCTGAGTGTCCGTGTGCGTTTCTCTTTCCTCCTAGTTGTAGGACTTCCACTCAGCCAGCGTTCCTGTGGTTCTGGGTGATGTCCCTTCCGTTTTTTGGTTTCACTTTTGAAGTAGTTCTGGTATCCTTATAAGAGGAGATAGGACACAGATACACAAAGACAAAGAACATGTGATGACACTGAGAGTAATGGTCATCTACAAGCCAAGGAGAGAGTCTACAGAAAATAATAATCCTGACACCAGCTTGATCTTGAACTTCTGACTTCCAGAACTATGAGAAAATAAAGCACTAGTAATATAATAATGGCACTATTTATAGGACACTCTGAATATCATCAGATATTATAGATATAGACATATTAGAGAATTTGGGTGATATGAAGAATATACACATGCCTGTCACTTAAATACTAACACCTATGTATCCCAAATTCTAAGAAAAAATGTGAAATTCCTGGATTCAAGTACTTTAGAAAGTTTCTTTCATGTGTTGGTCCATAGTTCACCCCATTTATCCTGAGTCTTTTAGGCTAGTAAACAAAAACATAAGCTACCACTTATTTGCTGGATTGCATTCTAATACTTCATCCAGACAGTTGTTGTTTTTTATAAGCAAAAAATCCATTAGGAAAGTGGGCTGGAAAAAGAAAAAAATGAGAGAAAAATTGCTGCATGAATACAGTCATTAGAAGCAGCATGTTTTCAATACCTCCATTCTGTTCTCTGTATATAAAGAAGATGTTTTCCTCTTACACGAGGGAAGAATCAGCTCATGCACTTAGTAAACTAGGAATGTGTGTGAGAGGTGCATGCCTGTATTTTCTCAGTGCTTTCTCATAAGCTGGGATCGCTGTGGTTGTCCCCATTCTCAAGATAACGTGTTGTAAACAGCAGTCTCCCTTTAATGTCTTTATGTGCATGCTGTATGACTTATTTCCCCTGATCCACTGACAAAAACAGGAAGAGTTGCAGGGCAGCAGCAGAATTCTGAACCTTTCAAATAAGATTAAATAGGAAAAAAAAAACATTGAAAGCTAGCAAAAGCCTTTGCCCTAGCCAGGACTCGCCAGGCATGCTCTTAAATACTTTCTATCACTTAAAAAATTATCAGCTTATACAAAAAGTTTTCTGCAATTTAAAGTCTCAATCAAGTTGAATCCCGCTTCATACAATGTTTAAAGAGTGTTATTATAACACTTTCCCATGCAGCTGAGTGATAAAAAAATCCTATGGAATAGTCTTAATAGTAATTTTAATTCTGTCCTTCTGATTCATTAAGTCTCTATCTTTCATCCTCCACTGGTTTTCTCCATCTTGTTCTCATACTCTTAAAAGCAGATTTAATTTCTGTTAGTGACTTTCGTTTCCATCAGAGTCATTGGTTTAGTGACGTTCAGCTGCAGCTTATCCCAGCACATTTTTTACATTATTATTCACTATCCCGATGATTAACTGACATTAACAATATTCTTCATTCTGTTTAAGCATACATGTTGAGCAAAGCACTTTTTTTAAATCTCTTTTAACCTAATAAGTTTCTTGGAATTAAATGTTTCATAGTTCTCATTTTCCTATAGACTACTTATTTTCTAGTTGTTTTCCCAAACAAAAAATGTTTGTATTCTCTTTAAATGATGTAAATTTTCCTGCGTGTCCCTAGATTTTGTCCCTAGATTTAAATGATGTAAATTTTCCTGCGTGTCCCTAGATAATCAATAATAATAAAAGCGTAATATGCAAATCGACCGAATGACCGAACAGCAGAAGGACCCTCTGGATGACCTTCCAGATGCCACGCTCTGACACGCACTGGTGCCAGGCCATCCAAGGCAGGTGCGATGCGATTGGTCAGGGGGCCCTGACATCGCCCCACAATCGCCCAGCAGAGGGAGGACCAGGCCACCCTCTGTGGGGCAATTGATGGGGGGCTCTGTGATCGATCGCCCCAAAGAGGAAGGCCCAGGCTACCCATCCGACGGCGCTGCAGTGGGTGGGCAGGGCCTCCCTCTGTGTGGTGATTGATCTGGAGGCCCTGAGATAGAAACATCAATGAAAGAGAATCACTGATAGGCTTCCCCCTGCATCTCCCCTACTAGGGACCGAGCCTACAACCCAGGCATTTACCCTGACCCAGAATCCAACCATGACCTCCTAGTTCATAGGTCAATGCTCAATCACTGAGACACACTGGTCAGGCGTATCTGAGCATCTTAATGTACTCCATTTTTCCCTTCAGGTAAAGCAAGGAAGGACTTTGGAGCCCTGGCTCTGCCTTGTTGACTATGTGATTATGGGCAAAATTCCTCTTGTAAAAACTGATCATTTAATTCTTTACTTATCATTTCCTCTGCCAGAGATGTTTTTTCTGACCTTATTAATTTTGTAATTAATAAGAATTACTCACAGTAATTTCTCAGAATATGTGGCTTGTCTAGTATATTGCATGTATTTTATGTTATTTTGTATTGTTACTAATTTAGTCCACTTAAGTCTAATCATTAGTATTATTTTTTTCTTATTATTAGTCAGCACCAAAACTTGCATATAGAAGATGTTCAGGCAAGGTTAAATTATAATGTTGGCATATTCCATTAGCAAACTCATTAAAATTCCATTATTTGTGCAATATAAAATGTTCACTCACAATTGAAGTTACCTTGCTTTCAGCAACAGGAATTAGGGTTTTATATTTTTTATTGCCTGAATTTTAGGTTGCTAAAGAATTCAATATGGATATTTCAAGCCCACTACAAAAAGAGTTTTAATATTTTTAAGATAAAAATGTGTATTCTACATTTATTTTTTAGTTTATATATTTATTCAAATGAATTTAAATCTTGCTGTAACCTAGCTAGTGCCTTTTCTGTTGGATGATTCATTTTTTAAAAATATATATGTGATGTCATATACATGTGGAAATACGTACAAAACTAACACAATATCAGGAAGTATGGGCATCTAATTTTAATACATATGCTTGTTTAATGAAATAATCAATGTATAAATAGTGCCAAATCCACTGTGGTGGAAGAATACTTGGAAGTGTTAATAAATATTCTTCTGTCCCCAACTTTTTTACTGAATCACTGTTATAGAGTAAGATACACTATTAAGTAATGATAAATTTATTGATGAACAATTGGGTCATTTTGATGGTAAAATAATTAAACAGCCTAAAATGTAAGGTCCTATATAGATAATTCCTGTAATTTTCGCAGGTCTCATAAAGTCATTCCTATGCTATGTTAATAAAGGTGCAAAGACTGATAAATAATAAATGAAATAAATCAGGAGAAAGGAAGTCACCCTGTTAACAAATTAAATGTTAAACTAAAATAAATCACTTACAATGAGATTCTCTAAGACCTGCATACTTTTTTTTTTTTTACACCAAGCAACCTACATGGTAGCTTTTTGCAAGACCTGAGTACTTTAAAGTAATGGTAAAGCAGGATTGATTGTGTAGCTCCTTATATTGCGTGGATCTTGCACAATACTGTTCTTGATTCTCTGTTCCAGAAGAACAAAAGAAAGCTATCTACAAAGGATATGCTAATTGTGCGTGAGCTCTATGATTCTAATCCATGTAATGCTGTGTTTCCTTTCTTTTCCTTAATGAAGGCAATAACCACCGTTGTTAAAGGCAAGGAGCCCTGTGTACTTCAATTTAGATCCATGTTGACTCACACTATTAGCATCATTCAAATGATCTAAAAATGGTGCTTTGTAAAAAGTTTTCTTTTTTTTTAATTTAGTGGAAAAATAGAAGAAAACAGTTGAAGATTTCAATAAGCTTTCATCAATATGCTGATTGGACGGGTACTTAGCTATGAATATGGTTACCTAACTGAGTAATCTCATTAGTTGGGTTTCATAGTATATTTTTATGATTCACATATTCCAAAATGATGCTCACATTAAAAATAAACATCTGGTACATATCATTCATGAAACAGGCAAATGAAGCTCATGCTGCCATATGGTAAAATATATCGACCTATAAACTACGACACTGAATAACACATTGACCATAAAGGAAAACCTCGAGCATCCCTTCAACACGAAAACTCCCACTTCCAGGCTTCGTCCTGGCCGGTGTGAACCATCACTGGATTCCCAGTCCCTATGGCATAATAATGATGATGAATAAATCCTGCATGAGATGATACAGTGAGTTTAGAGCTTACACAACCCTTTTGGGAAGAAGCCATGGGCTTACATATGCTATTTTACCCTATGTGTTGAACAGCCTATTTCCTAGAGTCACAGGTGAATATTTTCCAATCTTCACTTTGAGAAAAAAATATCAATGGAGGGGAACTCACTGGCAGTTGAACAGTTAATACTCTTTGTATATAATGGAGCCCCTGCTAGACTTTATACTAGTATATGCAAGTCACTTGGTTTACAAGATAGACAATTCAAAGACATCAGATACCTCTGGTTTCATTGTATTTTGAAAATTTAAATGATTATAATGATTTGTTAAAATACAGGTAAGTAAAAAAGAAGACGATAAAAATCTTGTGTACAAGTAGCAGCGATTGCAAAAATCTTATGCTATGTTGGTGCACGATCAGCTAGATAACTACATGATATAATATGGAGGCATCATAAAGTATTATATCACCTAAAATGTTTTCACTCTCCTGTATCCCATGACTCTCTCCAATTTGACCTGTACATGGTCCATCATTGACCCCAGGAGGGGTGTCATTACTGGGGCAGATGACTAGGACAGAGATCAAATACTTGTTTGGAGAATGAGGCCTTGCATTTTAGCCTGTCCAATTCTTTTACCACCAGGAATGTTTCACTGTTTAGTCATAACTGTTCAAATACCTTTCAGAGATTTTGTGTTTTTAAATCAATAATATTTATATGCTAACTAGAGGCCCAATGCACAAAATTCGTGCAAGAGTAGGCCTTCCTTCCCCCAGCTGCCGGCACCGGCTTCCCTCTGGCACCCGGGACCGGACTTCCCTCACAGGCCCGGCTTCATCCGGAAGATCATCTGGAAGGACTTCTGGTCTAATTAGCATATTATGCTTTTATTATTATAGATAGACATGTTTGAACTTATGTCTGTCATATTATTTTTATTTTATAATTTCCCATGACTTCTAGATAGCTTTTAGTAGCTCAAATTGTGTATTACTCAATGTTCTCCAGCAAAACCAAATCAATAGAAATTATTTAGTTTTTCACTTTTTATCTATTTATCTATTTATTCATTTATTTATTTAATATAAAGAAATGGCTCATGCAATTATGGTGCCTGATAAGGCCCCAAGATCTTCAGTTGGTAACCTGAACACCAGGAGAGCCAATGGTATAGAATCAGCCGTGGGCAAACTATGGCCTGCGGGCCGGATCCGGCCCATTTGAAATGAATAAAACTAAAAAAAAAAAAAAAAGACCGTACCCTTTTATGTAATTATGTTTACTTTGAATTTATATTAGTTCACACAAACACTCCATCCATGCTTTTGTTCCGGCCCTCCGGTCCAGTTTAAGAACCCATTGTGGCCCTCGAGTCAAAAAGTTTGCCCACCCCTGGACAGATCTAGTCCCAAAGCTGGCAGGCTTGGACCCAGGAAGAAGGGATATTTCCATTGAGCCTGGACACAGGGAAAAGACTATGTCCCAGCTCAGAGGCCTCAGGCAGGGGGAGGGGGATCTCCCACTTATTTGGGGGAGGGCCCGCCATTTTTGGTATTCAGACCTTCAGGTGCGATGAGGCCCACCCACATTAGGGAGAACAATCAGCTTTGCTCAGTCTATCAATGTAATATTAAACTCATCCCAAACACCCAGAATTGTATTTGTCCAAATATTTGGCCACCCCAGTTAATTTGAAAAAATTAACCACCATGACTAGCACTTGTTGACACATCTTTGTTAAGTTTTTCCCCCTTTAATGGATTGGAAATTATCCGTCCTATGTCTTTGTTTCTATTCTGTTTCTGGGACTTCCTTCATTTCCTTCATCCTTGAATTTTGTTTGTTTGTTCTTAACTATCATGTCTTTTTTTGTTATTCCTCTAAATAATCATTATAGTAATATTATAGAACTCAAGTATTCTAAGAAGTCTTATTTTATTCTCTCCTTCATCAAAGCCAGGTTAAAGGCCTCTCTTATGCTTCCTGTGCAGTCTTTACAAAAAAAGTAAAAAAACACACAAAACAAACAAAAAAAAACTGAATGTCAAGGAGTGGGTGGGGGTGGGGAGGAGACATATGTAATACTCTTTGTAATACTTTAAGCAAAAAAACAAAATTTAAAAAGAAAAAACTAAAAAAAACAAAACACCCTCAAATTACTATTGCTCACAAAATAACAAAATTGCTAAAAGATATATCTGTATGACTACACTTTGGACCCAGGCATTGTGCCTCTTATTGCATGTTAGTGTCTGGCATAACACAGTGTCTAGCAAACAGCAGTCAAATATGTTGCATGAAGGAAGGCATGGATGGATATTAGCTACATGTATATTCTGGAAATCATGAATATCTGCTCTATAAAATAAATATTTGAGCCCAGCAATTTATGCCAGGTTCCTTCAGTTCTCTGCATCTGCAATTGTTCTGAGACCATTTTAGGCTCATTTTTCGTATTGTTGTTGAGAGTGGTAACATCTGAATTTGATATTTTCACACAAGTCTTTTTTTTTCCTGAAATTCTCTGCCTCCTAATTTACTTAGATGTCATGAATATAGGCACAACCTGAAATAAGGTTAAGATCATCAGAAGATAATTAGTTCTTAGAGATTTCAGCTCAGTTTCATGAGCTCTTCATTATATGCTTTTTTTATTATAGGAAATATTTAGAGTTTCGTCTGCCTGCTCAAAAGAACTACTTTAAAGTTGACTCTGTACTGCATCTAACTGATTCACTGAAAATATAAAGTAGTAGGATAATTTACTTCACTTTTTAGGCTACAATTTTGTAAGTGGTGTCTGTTATCACTCAATGACTGAGTATTAAAACTGTTGCATTCTTAAACTCTTCTGGTTTCACAAGTTATTTAAAGTAAGGATGGTTCCCATAAAGCCCTGTGGATTTTCTAATAAATTATGTCTTTTTTTTTTTTTTTTATGAGTAACCACAAGTCACGTTGTTTCTTTTGGGACTTCATCAACAAAGCCATGGCCAGCATATGCAATGTAGAGCAATATGAATCTCTCCTAAATGAGATG